>NW_011350684.1:0-4140 GCF_000735185.1 Notothenia coriiceps
TCAAGCTATTTTCCAAAATCCTATGGAGAAATTGCATTGCGTTTTAGACGAAGGAACCGGAAGGAGTTTACTTCCGGGTTTAAGGACGCGTCACTGCGGCTCTCTATTGGTGTGCACTGCACCGTTGTGTCTTTTCGGCCGTGCCGACACCTTCCGCCGCAGATTCGACATGTTGAATCGGGAGGCCGTCAGCCAAATAAATCACTCTGATTGGCTGTTCGGTTTAGCGAATCAGTGCATGAGAAGCGAAACGGAAGTGAGGTACCCAAACTAATTATTAAGAAGGCAAATCAGAGATTTCATTTAACTCTCGACACAGGTTCGGGAAAGCCCCACGAGCTTCTCGTTGTAGAGTGAAAATTGAACGCACACGCTATTTGTTGTTTGTTTATATCACGCAGTCTGTTCTTCTTCTCTCGGTGTATCACGCAGTCTGTCTTCCGGTTGTTGCCTCTTTTGAATGACAAATACACACTACCGCCGCCTGCTGGTAAGGAGAGTTATTGCCACTCACGCATGCGCAGTTCGTACGTTGAATGTCAGGGGTTGCTTATTGTAAGTCGCTTTGGATAAAAGTGTCAGCTAAATGCAATGTAATGTAATGTAATGTATAGGTCATATATTATCAACCTTTTGAACATGTTTTATTAGGGATGTCATGATGAACCACTACCCACAATCCTAAAGTGTAACAGTGATCTTTGCTCCCGGATTTTAAACCGAAACCAAAAAAGCCACTAATTTGGAAACATTCTCTTTTATTACAATAATAGATCACCAAAATGTGTTTCCAGAACCTTTTGACACAGGAAAGAAGAAACTGCATAACCACAGGCACATTATATTGTGTGTTGACAGAAAGCCAACACGAGGAGAAAATACTATAATTGTATAGTTCATTCATATAAATGCAGTCTGCAAAATATTTTTAGGGAGGGCATTATCTTGCACCTTGTCCATTTGAGACCCCAAATATTTATTCATCACAAACCTAAGTCAAGATGGATCAGCTGATTGTCTGAAGCTACTTCATGTCCAACCAGATGCTCCAAGTGAACTTGAATCAGCTGTGTGTATTTCTCTTGCTCACCTTGTGTTATCATCCAGAAGGCTGTCATTGGTCTGATAAGAGCAACGGATTGCTTCTGGTCACCAGGTAATGGCCTCTGTTTTCTTGCTTGATATTTATTTTCACCATTGGGTGATGATGTTTTCCTTGCAAAGGTCTCTTCACAAATCAGAAGAAAAATTAGAGTGCATAGAAGAGAGTAAATTGCCTTTTCCCTTCAAAATGCTTTCAAGCTTGGAAGATGAATTGGTAGATTATCTGCATGTTAGTGGAATTAGGAAGAGATGTTTTCCTTTACAAGCCAGTGACAGATAAGGGATGCCATGTGGACAAACGTGCCTGCAAAGGTTGCTGAAAGCTGGAGGAAATGGCTCCTATGTATCTACATCAGTTATTAGCCTAACTGCCCACCTAATTAAGGAGCGAGCACGGTAATCAATCACGGGCCAAATTGGATTTGGATTGGATTTCTGTGTTCTCTGCAGAGAGCTGCGGATTGTCCAAAACTGGAGGTTTGACTTTGACTATGACATTCCAAGCCAGCTCAGGCAGAAATTAGTCACACACGGCTGGACAATGGTGAGATAAGTAGCAGTGTAATGACACACAGGGGGCAGGTTTTCCAGCTGAAGTAATGCCAAAAATACCCTTAGATTGAGGGTGCATATTTCTGGTGATGAAACTGTGCATTCACTTGATTCTTTCATCAATACATGTTGGCAACAGAACAGGAAAGGAAGGCAAAAAACAAGTGTTAAAAGGCACTTAATGAGGCACCATAACATTTAAAAGCTGCAGCACATATACAACATAAAGAATGGAGTACTTACTGTATATATTGCCGCTGAATGGAATAACTCTCTGTTAATGAGACTTCAGTGATTTCCCAAACACACACACAGCCAAGCAGAGAAAAACAGCAAGACTGTTTCAAACCTTTCGAAAGGCGTGATTTTGTGTCTCTTCCCTAATAAGAGTCAGAAACATTTTAATGATGGCAAAGGCAGTTAGGATGCTTTATGAATTGAAAGACTGCCACCAATGTGAAATACAATCAACAAAGTCAAAAATAACTACCAACTTCATGAGTTTCAATTATGCAGGTTTCTTCGAGCAAATATCAGCTTAAAACGGACTACAACTTTAGCTTCCATCAAAATGGCCAGAATGCTTACTAACCTGCACAATGTCCTGGCATTACGCCTTTCTCCATCTGTTTCAGTGGTAAAAGTCCTGCTTGATTAATATAACTCCAATTGTTTGGTCTACACATATGTTTTATTAGTGTAAAAGCCCTAAAGTACCATCCATGTCAAACCAAACATGTCCCGTCATGTGAAGTAAAACACTTAACATCTTTGTAATAGCTATCCAACCTGGCAGTAATAAGCTTTTCTTTTTACATGAACATGTCATCATTTGTCAGTGCCCCTTCGCAAATGTTACTGCCAATTTCCTGGAGGCTCCTCTGGTTTCCTGGCAACATCACGGTTAAGTCAGCGCTTTTGGCCAAGAAAAAGTCCAACATATAAATTGCTCTTGGTTTTTGTACGATTTAAAGAAACAACATAAAATATGTTACTTGGTTAACTTAAATGGATCCTGATAGTATGATTTTGTTTTTAGACAAAGAAATACAAGCTATTTCCCCTTGTTTTAACTCTCAATTCTAAGCTAACAATATACTGGTTGTAGATAAAAGCAGTTATTATTTTTTTTTTATTTCCCATCAGTCTTTATCTGAATGCAAATATTATTATTTCTCAAAATGTTTAAATGTGTCAACGTTTTTTGGGGTTTAGGCAACTGTTAAGATGTGGCAATAGATAGTTTTGAGAGAAAAAGGACCAAAATGTTCCATGCAGCGAGATATCGTCTTTTTTTGAATGCCCTGTATTCTTCTACCTTATCGAAACGGACACCTATAATGCCCACAATGCAACATGCCCACCAACAGTTGAGGTTGTGGAATATTTCAGCCTGTCCTCCTACAAAAAATGACCATATAGGCTGATTGTTCATGCCCTTATTACGACCCAGAGACACGTTTTAAAGTGTATGTTGTTTCTTACACGACCACTAGAGGTGCTCTAGTGGTCGTGTAAGAAACAACATGCTCCCGGCCCGTTCATTGCAAACGCTCCGGAGGGACGTTTATTCACAAATAACCCACTCTGTAAAATCCTAAATTGTGGAATAGTTTGGCCATTAAAATGCTTTTTGATTCGATTTCTGGCGAGAAGTGTATATTGTTCTCTTAGAATCCACGTCCAGTCAATGTGTAGGATCTATAGTTTGATAAATATTTACGAAGATGATTTGAGGTCTTGCCAGGATAACGTGTATGCAGCTTCCATGTAAAGTTAGCGTGGGTGAAAACAGTTTTTCTGGTCTCGAAGTTTTCATAATAAAACCGGATATATTCCCCTCACTGTCAAATTATTTAACAGTGATATCTGCAGTACTCATCCACTAAAAAACATCAGCTTATCCTTGTTAATTACACAGTATTGATTGGTTTAAATTGTGTACAATGCTTTTGTGTTTTTAACCTTCGATTCAGAGAAACAAATAGTTTTTTCGGAGTTTCCGAAGACACTACACTACCCAGAATCCTCAGCTATCGTTTGGGACTACAACATCCGCCCTTTCTTTGCAAACCCCGTGATTAGTCGTCAAGCCCTGTGATTGGATGTTGGCGTGGCAGTGCGACAAGGTTACGCTGAGCGTCAAACAGCTCTATGAAATGGAATGGAACCACGGCAGACTTTCCAAAACTGGAATTGGACGGGTCCAGCCCCCCCCCCCCCCCAGAACTACACATGCTGTGTGTTTCGCAATGTTCTATGGTACTTCTCTTTATAAGACGTTTTCGTATTTCCCACAATTAAAAGTTGCCAGTATTAAACTGTGTACACCCTGGAGGTTTAGGGGATACGTGGTGGTGTTATCAAATTTAAAACATATAATTATAAAATGGGTGAATTCATATACCCACATGACACCTAAGGTCAGAAGAGCTTTATTTAACAGCTGGTCTTATGTCTGTGACCCCTCCTGTTGTTAATTGA
>NW_011350685.1:0-9667 GCF_000735185.1 Notothenia coriiceps
CGTCCAAGAGAAGCTATGGAGCAGAGAGTTCTCTGCCAGCCAGAGGTGATTTGTTATTAGTTCAAAATGTCAAACTGATTTCCCTGACTACAATCTTTAGTTAAATGGTGAAACGTTATGCTGCTTGTACTAATTAGACTTATCATATAAGCCACACAGGTTTTAATAGGATGTATTCATTATCTTTACTTATGTTGCGGTCTTTTCAGCAGCGCCATCTCTAAACGGCGATACAGTCACTACCCATTATTTACATTTCACCGTGACATGGACAAAAATGTAACGTCAGCTTACCTCATGGCACGAATCCAGACTCTCCTTTGGAAAACATTGGCCGGGAAACGATAGAACAAGCACGTTTCATGCGAAGACCTGTGGCTGCAACCCGGAGCAAAGCAACAAACCATTGCGTAGCTAACTAGTAGCGCTAGCTTTAGCTAACGTTAGCCAACGAAACGAACTGCCAAGTAAAATTGGAAAACACTGGTAATTAATTATTCTATAATTTGTAAAACTACGGTGTTAAAAACGACAATTTCAAAAATACAGATTATAATGGTCAGATATAGATATACAGATACTAAAGATAGGCAGGTACTTGCTTTCAAGCAGAAAACAGGGGAAAACAAACTTAGCGGGAGTGTTTACGTGTTCGGCGTAATGACGTACAACGGCCTCGACCATTTCTGTAGTCCTATTCAGCCATTCGGTAACAACCATCGTTTTTCAGACACGTAAACTCTTCAAAAATCCCCAGTGGGGTCACTGCTGATGTATTTAATGTCGTAGAACAAAACGTCAATTACCTCTTAAATTTATGTCAACCACAGACCTTATTTCGAGCTATTTTCCAAAACCCATGGAAAAAATGCATTGCTTTTTGAGGAAGGAACCGGAAGTGCTAAAAATGCTAACTTACTTCCGGGTTTTACGACGCGTCACTGCGGTTCTCTGGGTGTTGCACTGTTGGAGGAGTCAGTGACCTAAGAATTTAATTGCTATAACTACACTGTAGTTATGTACAAATGGCAATAAAAGCCTTGAACCTTGAAAAAAATGATTATGAATGGCTGGGGACTTCAAATTACAATACTATCTCTGCGTCATTGAATTAAAGACAAAATACCTGCATTTCTGCCCCAGTCTAGACGTCTAGTTGTAGCTGCAACCTCGGGGGTGCTTGTTTGTAACACCGGCGCCTCCCACCCGGCCGGGTGCTCGCCTCTGATTGGTGGACGGAGCTCGGCGCTAGTTGCCTTGCCTGGTGAGGAGAGAGAGAGAGGAACCGGCAGGAGTGTGTGCTAATTGGTGTAAAATGGCGCTGTCTCAAGGAACAAAGAAAAAAGTTTGCTATTACTATGACGGTAAATATATCTATTTAAACATCAGTTTTGTTGTATTATTGAAGTTTCCGTTAAAGTGCGTAAAACATATTTGAACGCATGGTTTAAAAAGATGTGCGGCACGACAATGCTAACTAGCTGGTGCTAGCAGGCAATCGTTAGCTTCAGGCTATCATTAGCTTTGATTAAACAGCCTGATTTAGCTACTTGCTAGGCTATGCTAGCTTCAAAATGACCCGGTGTTTATCTCTATTACGAATTCTCTAATACCCACAACAATTTCCTTACTTAATTCAAAACTTGAATTGGAGTCTGACATCTGAATGTGAGAAAACTTGGTCATACTGGGACGAGAAAAGTCGTTAATTTACCCGGTGCTTATGACACAAATGTTTCCCCAAATTGCTACCAACTTCCGAGAAGTGAGGACCGATGCACCGGTGTTCAGTTTGGTTATTTAGCGATCGTTGTTCTAGTAAATAAGGGCTATTATGTTGAATTGCATTTCACTATTTTGTTATGCATTAGCCCTTGTAACAACGTGCAAGTCTGCACACTGTATGTTTGGAAAGTAGAAGTGTGGTGCTTTGTGTTCACTTAATCGTTTGTATTAATGTTGGTTACATTTGTACTTGTGTCTTTGTGTCTAAAGATAAATACAAATTAAAGAAGAATTCATGCTGACCATCTGGTCCTTGAATACGATCTCACATGCTGAGAAACCTATATTTTAAGTAGCACATAGTCACAGTTCAGCAAATTGATCAATTAAACTAGATTTTATTTGAGTGGTGGATTCAATAAAGGGCTGGTTCATCCTGTTTTATACAATTTTGAAAAATTAAGTATGTACGATTGCAGATAAAAGGGCACGTTTTTGAATGTAGTTTGTCATGAAGATAATAGTTTCTGTATGTGTTCTTCTTTCCAAGGGGATGTGGGGAACTACTACTACGGGCAGGGCCATCCCATGAAACCCCACAGGATCCGCATGACACACAACCTGCTGCTCAACTATGGACTGTACAGGAAGATGGAGATCTATGTGAGTTATATCACTCCACACAAATCCACCAAACTTACAACCATACATTTTATCTTTCGTTCAGAGAATATTAAACCATCATGTTTTAAGTTGTGTGGATACAATGGTGTAGGGGAATTTGGTAGAATTTGTTTAATTACTATGAGGGGTGTAATAATACATGTAATGGCAATTTATGTGTTCCTGTGTTCCCATATTCCGGTAGCCATTAATAAACAGGTGAGGTTTGGAGTGATCCATTCGCAGAGACAAACAGATTATTTTCGGTTGTTGAATGCAGTTTAGTTTGATGTTTAGTCAGAGTTGTACTAGGGTTGAATCTTCCACTAAGAATACATTGGTAGTTTCTTGGTTGCTGACTGTACACAAATGTGTATTAATTATTGACGGCTTCTGGCTCTGAAGTGGCTATTTTTAATACCTTGTTGGCATTTAAATATTAAATATTGATAGATAGATTGATGTCATTTCTTATAACAGCATCAGCAGGTTATCAGGCATTAAAAAAGACACAGTAATATATACATATCAAAGCTACAAAACATATGGAACTAGATCGGATTAGATCATATAAATTATTAATCCCAATTTGGGAATTAGTTTTTTTACATAGACACTTGCTAATTAAAAACGTTACACTTAACAATCAGACAAACACAATGACTACTGACAAGTGGTCGATGTTAAAGCTGTCACTTTCTTTCTGATCATGTTCCTGTGTGTTTCCAGAGACCACACAAAGCCAGTGGCGAGGAGATGACCAAATACCACAGTGACGACTACATTAAGTTCCTGCGGTCCATCCGGCCAGACAACATGTCTGAGTACAGCAAGCAGATGCAGAGATGTGAGAGTTTGTTATTTCATCCATTGGAGACTGAAGCACTCCTTCTGTCCACATGTGATAATCTATTGGTCCCTTTTTTTCTCGCAGTCAATGTCGGAGAGGACTGTCCGGTGTTCGATGGCCTGTTTGAGTTCTGCCAGCTCTCGACGGGTGGATCTGTCGGTACGTTTTCCAACCATATCTCCCACAATCCCCCTGGAGCACCAGCCTCACACAGGAAGCAAATTAATGACTCTGCAAGGAGTAAACCTGACGTTAATCAAGTTTTGTTAATCCTGCCCTTAAACGTGGTTTTTGAAAGTCCTCTTAAATTAGGATTATTCATTTATTGACTATAATTTCTTGGACTGAGGTTACAGGTATATTATAACTACCTGTGTTAGTCGTCACTGGGGGTATAGCCCTGTCTACAATTATTTAAACTGTTAATATCTTTCTGTAAGATTATGCTGGGTTTTATTAACCCACTCAGGCCACTTTATATACTTTAACATGACATTATCCTCTGGTGTATTTATGTTTTTGTTAAGATTTGTTGTTTGCACTTTGTTAAGATTAGTGCTATATGAACAAAGTGTGTGTATCATTCTGTTCTCTAGCTGGGGCGTTGAAGCTGAACAAGCAGCAGACAGACATCGCCATCAACTGGGCGGGAGGCCTCCATCACGCCAAGAAGTCTGAGGCGTCTGGTTTCTGCTACGTCAACGACATCGTGCTGGCCATCCTCGAGCTGCTCAAGTAAGATGTTACTTTAATTAGACTTTAATCCACATATCCTGGCTTTCTTCACATCTGATATGACAATACGTGACTTTTTAAGGCTTACTCCTGATTAATCAATATCTTTACAACTGTATTTGGTCACGTTGTTATCTGAGCTTTTGGGCTGTTTGATTGCATTGGCATTTTTGGCTTTCAAAAAGTGTGCTGCTGACATTGCCAAATTAAGTTTTTTAGACCACTTTCAAAGGTTGTTTGGAAGAGTGGATGTTAAAATCAGGAAAACTAAGACATCCATAGTCATGCATGGTTTCAAAAAAAATAAGCCGACTCATCGTTTGTGGAATAACTTTCTAGACAAAATGAACCTTAAGGCAACATCCTCTTGAACCAGCTGCCTGTTCTCTACCCTGGTATATATTGGATTTGAATGCCTCTAAGGATATATTTAACTCAATGGTCTTCTTCCCCAGGTACCACCAGAGGGTGTTGTATATAGACATCGACATCCACCACGGCGATGGGGTGGAGGAGGCCTTCTACACCACTGACAGGGTCATGACTGTCTCTTTCCACAAGTATGGAGAGTACTTCCCCGGCACTGGAGACCTGAGGGTGAGTTCACTTGTTCTAGTCATACTTCGATAGTCATACTTTTAAGATCACTGTTTTATTGTGGAGCCTGTGAACTCATATTTTCATTGTCATAACTACACTGTAGCTATGCACAAAGGACAATAAAAGCCTGGAATTGAAGTCGTGGATCTTTTCTCAAAGTAATTAAATGATATCTCCTCTGTGTGCAGGACATCGGAGCTGGAAAGGGAAAGTATTACGCAGTAAACTACCCGCTCAGAGACGGTATTGACGACGAGTCGTATGAAGCCATCTTCAGACCTGTAAGTGGTTTTATTCAGATGCTACATTATCAATCACTCCTTCTCTGAGCGTGTGTGTTAACATGTGTGTGTGTGTGTGTGTGTGTGTTAGATCATGGCTAAAGTGATGGAGATGTACCAGCCGAGTGCTGTTGTTCTGCAGTGTGGAGCGGACTCTCTCTCTGGAGACAGACTGGGCTGCTTCAACCTCACCATCAAAGGTATCATTAAGAGCTGCACAATTAATCCACATGTTATCAAAATCGCAATATGGACTAGTGAATTATCCAAATTGCAGGAAGCACAATATAAAAATACCACTCTGCATCAAATATTATTAAGTCCTGACCTACAAGCGGTATTCTACAGACTAAAAATAGTTGTTTGGTACAGGTCACAGGGCTCGACATTATAATTGGCCCGTTGGCCCGGAAGCACTATTTAGACACCCCGGGCCAGCATAACGTACTTTCCACTTGCCCGCTCGGGCCACTAAAAATATTGTTTAAAAAAAAATGTTTCCTGTGGTATTGGTATTTTGACTTGCAATTTAGTTAAATTGTTTCGTTTATTAACGCTACAACATAGCGTTTTGTGAGTCGGTTGTCGTTGTAGGGTGAAAAGCAAACAGCTGTTTGCTGCGGAGCGCGAGCAGGCTCCCGTGAGCGGGAGCGCGCTCCTTCACTACAGACTATCGCGCCACCTAACCATTCGCCATTAATGTTTTTAATACCAGCGCTAACCGGCCAAGCGCCGGGCAAAAAACAATCTTCAAATAAAAGAAAGTCACCGGAGGAGTTAAAGGAGAGTGACAGGGAGTATGAGAAGAAGAGGGAGAGAACGTTTCAGCCAGCTTGATCGATGGAGTTGGCTTCTAGTGCAGTGACGCATCCTAAAACCCTTTTATAATCTATCGATTAGATTTATGATTCGAAAATTATAAAAGTAGGGTAGACATGTGGAGACATGTGGAGATTATCCGGCTGAACAAAACGTGCATTAATCAAACAGGTTTGTTTTCCACAGACCTTATTTCCAGCTATTTTCCAAAACCCTATGGAGAAATCCCATTGCTTTTTGTCGAGGGAACCAGCAGCTTACTTCCTGGTTTTAGGACTCGTCACTGCACCTCTCAATATGATGCCAATATAAACAAGGTCTTCTGTCGGCTCTGTACATCAATGCCGACCTATGCTGACAAGTAAGTGAAGAGTAGAAAATATAAAAGGTATTGGCTTTAGGGAAATGTCCCAGCAGTTTAGGAGAATGAAGGTTCTAATCTAATCTATTACATAGCCATTACATTTCTAACTCCTAATGACAGGAAGGCAGAAAGCGCATTATACAAATAATAATACTCATAATAATAGCAGAAATGTTTTAAAAATGACCAAATTATAATTATTTTAATAAACCAAATATGATCAATTGAGGAAAATGAGGAAGAACTGATGATTCAAATGTTGTAGTACAAGTAGTAATGTAGTTAGTGCATAAATTACTATTGCAGCAACAAATGTGTTAATTTTCTTCATTATTAGTTGATTTTTTTTTTTGGATGAATGCTCCGGGCCAGTGGTTACAATGGTGGGGCCAGTGATAATACAATTCCACCGTCCCAGAGGGCCAGTGGCATTTTACCCTTAATGTCTACCCCTGGGTCAATATTTTATTATATTTTTCAACAAATGTGTGAATAACATTTTACAAATTGATATTCCCTCTAATAAAGCAAATCATATCACTATTGCAATATCAGTCAAAATAATCAGAATTAGTGATTTATTTCCAAAACCTTAGTATTGACAGTTATCTTTTCCAGGAAATGACTCATAAATAAATTAATAAATAATAAATGAAAGTTATTTATAAAGCAACTTTCCAAAGTGCTTTACAGAGTACATGAGAGTAACACATGCGTCACTTCGGGGCAAACAGTACTTCTCCGCCCACTTTTGGGGGGAAACAAAGCTGTCATTTGAATAGCGGTCAATACAAATTCTGAAGTTTTTGCCAATCCGATCAGAAATGTAAGAAAACGGTGGATTTTTGGATCTTCAAAGAGCGCGATTACGATGGCCAGACAGGCAAACAATTACATTAAGCCTTTGGAAATCGACGATCGGGCTCGATATATGGTTAAATATAGCAGTAGGCGATCGATGTCCATAGATGAGAGTAACATCTATGTGACTTTACGGCCCCGCCCACTTTTGGGGGAAACCAACGCTGTCATTTGAATGGCGATCGAGCCTGAAGCCACAGAGCTCTTCTGTTACTGTCCTTTGTTCTTAGAGGAAGTACAGAAACACGTAACTCTGGATTTGTTTTAATGTTTGAGGTGCAATAAACGACACAGCAGCTTGTTGGCATGATAAAACCATTATTTTCCGCCTCGCTCATGAGAGTAACAGCCGGAGTAAAATTACAGCCTCGCCTACTGATTTTAATTTAACCATATATCGAGCCTGATCTTCAATTTCCAATGATTTCATGTAATGTTTGCCTGACTGGCCATCGTAATTTGAACTAGTTCAGAGTGTAATAATCAACAGTCTTCAATAGATAGACTAAACAGCCGAGGACACTGAATCACATTTGTTGTCGCTTATGGCTCCGGGGTCATCTACACCCCGAGAAGGATGTGTTCCAGGTGTCCCACAACAATAACTATCTCTGACCGACAGTTGCCCGGCGGTCACAAACTGGTAACATCAACAATATGCTAAGGCAGCCCCTCCTTACGGGAGATGAGGCTGCTCAAGGCTGGTCGGCTGCGTCAGAGGGCGAAGGAGGACATGCAGGGAAAATTATTCCCCAACAGTAACCACGCAGTGTAGGCGTTAGGGCTGTACCCGAATATTCGTTTGTTGGAGTACTATTCGGGTTTCAATTTGGTTATTCGGATATTTTTATTTTTTTTTTTTTTTTTAAATCCCGTTTTTTGAATTTATTGAAACCTCCAATATCAACGTAAGAGCTTGTTCGGGGGATGCTAACACTTAACCATAAACGTTATCGTTTACTTTCTCCGTCTTTATATGTAGATATTACTGTTCTCCGTTAATCTCCGTCACGTTGTTTCCATAGCAACAACAACTTCCTGTCAACAGCGCTACCTCTCCTTCAAAATAAAAGCATGTCCATAAATAGGACATGTACAACTGCAACGAAAGTAACAAACACAATGTGATATCCTTTTCAATTTCAAAGAAAGAACACAAATTTGGTTAAATTAACAAATAACTCTAAAACAACAATACTGTAGAATAACAAATTGAATGCCGTGAATACACCGAAATACACGTGTTGAAGCGGTTCGCTGCTGATTACTACCCCGCGCGGGCCGAATATTCGCTGCCGATTACTACCGAATATCCGGAGCCCGAAAAATGGTATTCGGGACAGCCCTAGTAGGCGTGTTTTCCTACTGGAACCACTCCGGCCGTTGTGGTCCTTGATGGATACATAATCACTCTTCAGTTTTATTTGTTTTTCTCCAAACTGCTGGAAAGTCCTCGTGAAGCCGTGTGCGGCCAACGGTGAATAGAACTCCTGGTACACTTTCTAGTTTTAGCGTTGTGCTGTCGAGCTCCCGCTGTATCTTTAACGAGATGGAGGAACATCTGTACCTCGTACCTTGTTGAAATAAAAAATACTTTGTTGAAATTAGAAACACTTGCTGACGGTAGCTCGTCTGTTTTAAAAATGGCGCTTGAGGACTTTCTCGCGCAAGAATTGTGACGATTCTCTCCCACCAATCAGCGGTCGCCAGTGTTTTACGTCACTAGCTAAAGCATATTTTCAGCCTGCTTGGAACCTCGATTGAGGTGGTTCTAAAAAAGTTCAGATAGCCGGTGCTACCCTTAGAGGAAAAGAGCGAGCCTAGGCGCGGTAAAACCCTGTAGTGGAAATGCGGATTTAGTGTCCAGTGTTTCCCCTACCATTGTCTTGGCGGGCCCTGTCTGAAATTCAAGGTGTTGTTTTTTTTAAATATATATAGCACCAAATGCAACTGAAGTAATCTATCTACGGTCACTTTCCATTTGAATATGTGCTCTTTTATTAAATCAACTAAAACGCCATGTTATTTATCCAATGTGCAATCCGCCCCCCCACCCCCCCCACACACACACAAAATGCACACACTCACAATCAGAGACAAGAGCGGAGGAAAGGAGGAGACAACAAAGTGTAAAAAAAGTCAAACAAATCTTCTTATTGGCCCGAGCTCTGCTGTCTGCCCGCTTTGTGCCCCCCCAGTTTCAAATTTCGGTTTTATTATTTATTTTTTAACCGCAAGCCGTTATCGTCACGGGAGAGAAGGACAAACACAACCTGCCCAGGTGGACCGTGCGCGAACGCGACAACGAACGTAGCGTGCGCATTCTTAAAAAATAGCTCACAGATGGTGGAGCAGGTACCGCGGTTTTGAACTACAGTATTGAATTTGACAGAAAACAACAATGAAACGCCAGCAGAAGAATAGTCTAATGAGTTGGGTGAAAAAAAAGACAGGAGATGTGAGTTGGTTTATTCAGTAAATTAGCTCAGGATAATTGGATGTTCTGTCCTACACCTGTTGATGTGAGGCTAATGCAGGATTTGCTAGCTTGATGCTACCGGCATTTAGCGGCAGTGACTCAACCAAATTAAATGTATCGTCAGCAATGTATGACAAGGAGACTGCTTGTTTAATGTTAGACTCACAACCAATTAGCTCAATATGATCATAACACGATTGCTTTCATATCAGAGATCAGATGAGGTGGAGCTGCCTCCAGCAATAGAGGATGAGGCAGAGAGAAGCAGCAGCAGCAGCAGCACAGGGTTG
>NW_011350685.1:14489-17895 GCF_000735185.1 Notothenia coriiceps
AAGAGGGGACACATGTTGATGTAGAAGAGACATGAAGAAGAGGGGACACATGTTGATGTAGAAGAGACATGAAGAAGAGGGGACACATGTTGATGTAGAAGAGACATGAAATAGTGGATTTTGCATAATTTAAACTCGTCTCTGTTTCAGTGTAAGCGTGGTGATCGGAGCTCCGAAGGCCAACACGACGCAGTTCAACGTCACCGAGGGAGGGTCCGTCTTCTACTGTCCCTGGAGCATCGGCCAATCAGACTGCCACACCATCGACTTTGATAGTAAAGGTAAGCTCATTTTAAATACACAATAGCCCTGGTTCAACTGCAGAAAGTAGGTTCGAACTTAAGTTGCCATTTAGAAAACATTGAGAAGCACTTGCAGGGAGCCCTAAGACTTCTGTTATGAGATTTTGAGCCATACTAAAAGCTGTTATAATGTGTCACGATTTTATAAGTTACACATTGAACACATGGAAGTTAGCATCTGCCTGGTTCAATAGGAACTTTCTATTGGATTTTTACGGTGGCCAAAAGGTGCAAATGCGCCTCAACGCTACTTCCAGTCTTTGAAATATAAAAACACAAATGTTCCAGAACACACGAGACATCTTCACCAACTTGAAGGGAACACATGTTTACTAAACAATCTACATAACGAAACGCGGAAATAAAAGTGCCCACTCCGTAGTTTGGAAGATGAATGCTGTGCCATCATTTTAATTGTGCAAGGATTGCATGTGACATCCTGGTTTGTGTAGAGATTGAGAAACTGGAGCCAGTGTTTTGAACCCTCCTAAAATAGCTGAGGTTTGCTGCTCTTCTGTACACTTATGGAGCCATCAGAGCATTTCCTCTCCACTCATGCAGTCAGAAACAGGTCAGGATCAGGCGTCAGCGCCCCCCCCATCATCCACTGACCTGTAGGGCATCCATGTTCCTGTTTGTGTCCTTGTGTTTGGGAATGAAAAGGATAAGGTGGCATTGAAGAGGTTCCTAGAAGGATCCCTTTCCTTCCTGCAGGCCTTGTGTTTGTGCTGCTTTGCCCTCAGGAGCTGTGGACAGATAATAAACCAGCAATAAACAAATAGGTCACACAAAGAAAGGTCCTGTTTGTATTTAAAGGTGAAGCAGACACCGCCGGCCCCGACAAAAGACTTCAGTTGAGTCAAAATTAAGTGAAGTGGTTTGGGAGAACACGAGGAGGATGTGTAATGAATAGATTCAAGTGTCAGTGTGCTGTCAGAGCCTGTTTGGCACAATGCACGAGAAGAAAGGAGCATTTAAGGTAAAAAAAGGACTGCAAGCTTTCAGGTTTTAACCGCATGAATCACACGTACAGAGGGAGAGTTAACGCGGTGCTTTTGGCTTCTTTCCTGAGAAATCAAAGCTGATGCTTTGTCCTGAAATGCACGATAAGGAGAAATGTTCCATAAGCCTGCTTTAACAACGCTCTCTTTATTGGACCCCGCTGCTCCGGTACCTTTTGCTCCACTGTTTTTCTTTGCAACATGAACTGGCTCGATGCCACGCAGAATGATGTCATGTGCAAGGCCTCGCAGTGAGGGGAGAGCGTCCTTCAACATTTTTTAAAAGGCCCTTTTTTTTTTTTGGAAGGATCTCATCAGAGCTGCTTCCAACATCTGGATCAGGACAGACTCGCTGCACAGTGCATTCACAGAAACACTCGGTACAAGGACATCTGCATGCAAATGTGGCCAAACCGATGTTAACATGCTGCAGTTCAGTTACTGTAGCTGTGACGGATTTCAGTTTGAACGCCAAGGCAGTAAAGAGACAGTCGGATGTTTATCTCTGCTATCAATCATTGAGTAACGCCAAGCGACAACACACGTCAGGGTTGAGTGAAGCAGGCAGGACCCAAATGCAGATTTAAACAGAAAATACCTTTATTTCAAGGTTAACTAAAAAAACAGAACTCTTCCCGTGAACACAGTCAAGACAAACAAGGATCCAACAATGACAGACAGAAAAACCAGAACTTAAATACACACAAAGACTAATCACACAAACAAGACACAGGTGAGGAGGGAGGAGGAAACACAGGGGCACCAGGTGAACACAATCGGGAAATCAGACACAGGAGGGCAAACACAGAGACAGGAATCAACAGACAAGACAGGGGGTGAACACTTTTCAAAATCGAACAGGAAACCAGAGACAGACAAAACACAACACAGACAGACCGTGACAACATATTCTATAAATGATTCCCAAGATAAGTGAGCGTATCTGGCCGCTTGGATAAAAAGCTCATCACGACGTGTCCTTTTTATAACGTTTCTGACCTTTTCAGAAAGTCGCTAGTGCCATTCTACCATTTGTGCTCATGTTAAATACACAATAGCCCTGGTTCGACTGTAGGAATAGGGACCTTTTGGCATTTCAACTGCAGAAAGTAGGGTCTAACTTAAGTTGGGGTACATGCAATTCACATGAAAGTGTCAACGTGGAAACATTGAGAAGCACTGGCAGGGAGCGCTCACAACGGCCCGTCCACACTACAGCTTCGACAGCTTCAAAAACGGTTTCCAGCGCGTCTGCCCATTCACTTTGAATGGGGTGACGTCACGTTGCCTCGCCTTTCCGCCGAACTGAATTGTGGGTAGCAGAGCGGAGCTTTCCTGGCGTGTCAGGCTGCAAAAGTTGAGCAATGTTCAACTTTTGAAGCTTCGGAAGCTTTCGGTGGAAGCGTCAGCCAATCAAATCATATGCCAGTACAAGCTCTAGCCAATCAAACCGCTGCTTGTGTGTCAGGGGCGGGAGATTCATGTGATTGGTTGTTGGTCGAGCTTCAGACACGCCCGCCGGCAAGCTTTTTTTTTAAGCTGTAGTGTGGACGGGCCGTAAGACCTCTGTTATGTTTGAGCCATTCTAAAAGCTGTTAATATGTCAAGAGAGATCCCTAACCCTATAGAGAGGTGCAGGAAATACGTACTGTAGGCGGACCCTGAAGGCAGCATCTCCCTGGTCCAATGGGACTTCTCCTTGTGGTGTTGGCAGAAAATAAGATAAACGTTTATGATACTTTCACGTTATGTTCCGCAGGATAATCTCCGCATATTAAAACCACTTAATGATTTGTTTGTACGGATTTTAGGACTCATTCCCGCCTTTTGGGTAGAAACATAGCTATATATAATAGTGATGTTGAGATATTGCCATAGAAAAAGACAATGCCTTTCAATAGAGCCTCCCCAGCGCCCTTCTTTTCTGCCGGTGAAATATGCTTTGTGGACCCTCGCCCGTTAAAGGATTGCTGTCTCCTCGAGTATCGGTACGTCGTATGTTTTGACCATAAAGTGGTGTCAGAGGTCTGTCGGTGAGTTTGAGCTCTGACCCACAGACCCCCTTAATTAGCCTCACTAATTGGGTCAAAGTGGCTAGAAACC
>NW_011350685.1:22693-24230 GCF_000735185.1 Notothenia coriiceps
TTTACATAGCCTCATGTCTGTCCTCTGGTCCACAGGCTACTCTATCGCTGTTGGGGAATTCAGCGGTGATCAGGTGGAAGGTAAGCCAATGAAATGAAATTGGGTATGCACGCTCACAGCCAAAGTTATATGAAGCGTATAGGAATAAAAACGTAAAAACTGCTGGCACAGAGAAGAGAAAATACTCCAGCTGACGTGAACTTAAAGTAGAATATTTTACACAACCCTCGAGTTCCATGTGGTGTTTTGTCTCCTAAATCTTTGCTCCATCTCTCTCAGATTTCGTGGCCGGCGTTCCAAAAGGACTCAAGCTTTATGGATTGGTAAGAAAGATGAGTCATCGATCAATAAAGAGAAAGAAGACAGCCTCCAGTGTTCACAGTTAGACTTATTATCGGAGTGAATTCCTAAACCACAGACGGTGTTTATATAATAGCCTGTTAAAAAAAGACCATATGTGGCTTCTGTGTTGCAGGTGTCGATTCTGAACGGTACCGATCTGAAGACCATCATGAACTTCACAGGCGAACAGGTGAGTCGCTCCTATCAGAAATAAAGACTACTTCACATCTCATATCGTAGACTAACTCAACAAAGCCGTGTATTTTAAGCACACGGAATATAGTGTTGTTTTTCGTGGCTCGATTCCTGATCAGAGCTCTTCCTTTACAGCGTTCTCTTAACTAGATCTGGGGCTGTTTCGTGGTTTGCAGTAAATCTCAGTTATTCGGGGGGAAAGTGAAGTGGCAATTTGTGCAAATGGTTCTGGGAATAGAAAAGGCACCGAGCTCATTTAAACAGTGATGATTGACTCGGCTGAATAAATATAATCACGAGTGAATATATGCAATTCAGACTGCCCCGACAATCAGTGTGCTTTTTAAACTCAAGGTTCAGAGACAGAGAAACTCCGAAAGTTAAACTGACCTGGAACAGAAAAGGCTGCGAGCTGTAAATCCATCAGGCTTTCATGTTTCGTTTACTACAGCTTTCCTTTTCTAGTAATACAGAAATCAAGATTGTAGTAGCATGATTGTTTTGTGTTATCTTATGCCACGAGAATCAGGGGGATTACCCTTCTGAATATCGTCAGCATAGCTATGATTTATTATGGTTTTAAAGATTATCTAGCCAGATATTCCTGCTGTGTACGATATATTAAAGAGTCCTCTCCTGCTGATGTTCAGGTGTATATCAGTATGTAGTGTCTCTACTTTAAAGAGTCCTCTCCTGCTGATGTTCAGGTGTATATCAGTATGTAGTGTCTCTACTTTAAAGAGTCCTCTCCTGCTGATGTTCAGGTGTATATCAGTATGTAGTGTCTCTACTTTAAAGAGTCCTCTCCTGCTGATGTTCAGGTGTATATCAGTATGTAGTGTCTCTACTTTAAAGAGTCCTCTCCTGCTGATGTTCAGGTGTATATCAGTATGTAGTGTCTCTACTTTAAAGAGTCCTCTCCTGCTGATGTTCAGGTGTATATCAGTATGTAGTGTCTCTACTTTAAAGAGTCCTCTCCTGCTGATGTTCAGGTGTATAT
>NW_011350685.1:26763-56696 GCF_000735185.1 Notothenia coriiceps
GGATCGGTTCCTGCCAGCTTCGGGTTCTCCCTCCGAGGAAATAAAGACCTGGACATGAACGGATACCCAGGTGAGGAAGACTTCTCCCATTATGCACCGCCAACATTACATTTGTATTATGTTTCCTAACTCTTTTAATTGACTTCCTCAGATCTCATTGTCGGTGCCTTTGGTGTCAATAAGGCGGTTCTCTACAGGTATGATCGTTTGAAACATATACAGTGTTGTATAAAGATATTCTGGTATTGATAATAATAATAGCTATATTTTTATAGAATCTCTCCACCTTCACCTCCAGGCTTTTCCTTTAAAAAAGTCTAAATCATTTTTGATGATAAGTTCTTTAATCTGCACATAGTTAATGACACATTCGACTGATTATCTTTCAAGTCTCGTACAGTTATTACAATAAGATCATGCTTATTCAGGCTGTGATAATAGTGTAACGAAAACCTGATATCATGACGGACATTAAAGGTCCCATGTCATGCTTTTCTGGTTATTACCCGTCCCCTTCTGTGTTCTGCAGAGTCACAAACTCTCAAAGTGCACCCTGTAGCGAGTAAAACTCTAACACAGAAAAGACCTGTCTATGCTGCCCCAGAACGCCTCGTTGGAGATTTCTCTTTTTCTTCCTGGGTACAGTGACGTGTCCATACCCATTGGTCCAAATGGACCAATCCGTGGAACCGGTACGTTATGTCCGCGGAGCCGTTACGTTAAGTCTGTGGTTTGGTCCAAATTGACCAATCCACGGACTTCCTCAAGCACACACTCAATCTTTTCTCAGCTGCAGCTCCGCCGATTTCTCCTCCCTGAGACGGCGGGACGCGGCGAGGCTGCGGGTGGGTGTGTGTGTGTTCGGGCTGGGTTTCGCTGTGTCTCGCAGACGGCCACTGGGCTCATAGCGAGGGGGGGGGGGGCAGGAGCTCCAACAAGCCGTTTAGGACAGAGAGTGAATACATATACTATACAGAGATGCTGTATGAGACACCAATGTGAGTTTGGAACATTGAACAATATAAATCTATTCTAGTAGACCTCAACAATGGAATTATGATCAGTAGAAATGGCCATGACATGGGACCTTTAAATCATGCTGTCTGTTTGTTTAGAGGAATAATTTGGAAATGTGCTTATTCACTTACTTGGCGACAATATCACTGAACGTCAACACTGAGGTATTTAGCTTCACTCAGCAGAAAGAGTGGAAACAGTTGGAAATAGCTTTCATGATTCTGTAAAAAGGACAACAGCAAAATGTGTAAAAATGAACTTTAAAAGGTTTTTTAGAGCCATGCTAGCAGTTTTCCTCTGTTTTCATTCATTATGCTAAGCTAAGCTAACTGTCGTATAGACACCGTATCGCTTGGCAGGCGTTTAGTTAACCTAAATGTCAAGCTTTTTCTTCCCATGTCTAATGTAATTTTTGAAGATAGGGTCTTTAATTGACTTCCTTTCTGTTTAGATCCCGCCCCATCGTGAACACCAGCGCCTCTCTGACCGTTTCCCCCACCATGATCAACCCGGAGGAGAAGAACTGCATCGTCACGAGTGGAAACAGCAGCGTTCCCGTTTCCTGGTGAGATTCCAGCTCTCAGCTTCCCGTGACTCTGCTTCACTTCTGCTGCTGTTTGTTTGACCCAAAACACGGGCTTCCCCCTCTTCCTTCACATGCATAAACAGTGACAGGAAGTCCTGATAAGAAATATCCTTCTCATCAGCAGTCACGATATTAATTTCTACCGGGCTCTTATCTGACCTACTTTCTAAATGTCTGCAGTGTGCGCAGCAGCAGGAATCACACACTCAATAGCAGCATTGTTGGCACTTTTTCTCTTTGTGCGCAGAAAAGGAAACAGACGAGGGTTGCTCGCTGCTTGACATGGCGACCCCCCCCCCATTTTCCAGATCCTGATCCATAAAGGAAACTCTTGTATACACATGTGTCTTGATTACACTACGTTGCCTAGTGATGAGGAGTTTTTTTGTGGGGGTGAAAGGAGAGCACAGGGGGATAATGGACGGGGAGGGGTTTCTCTCTGCTGTTGCTTTGAATGAGATATTGTTTGGTGGGGGGAACACAGCTGGGAAACATCAGGACACGTAGACTCAGAAACAGGAGCTTACACATGAACTCATTACTCCTCCAGAGAAGGCCTTGTGCTCTCTCTTTCTGTCTCATTTTTCACCTTAGCGGTGTTTTTCTTCTCACTTCGTCCTGTGTTTGCTCTGCGAATCTTGTGTGGGTTTAGTAGTAAGTGCATTAAGTACTTTTACTCAAGTACTGTGTTTATGAGGTTTCACTTTTAGGTACTTTACTGGAGTGTTTGCCTACTTTCCTATACTTCTACTCAACAAACATATGGGAGCAAATATTGTACTTTTCACTCCACTACATTTATTTACAGGCTAATGTTGGGCTATAAACTAAAAGAACTACAGCACGGTCACATGACTTCACGTCACCACCGCTAAGCTAAAGGTGGCTAATGTTGGGCTATAAAGGAACTACAGCACGGTCACATGACTTCACGTCACCACCGCTAAGCTAAAGGTGGCTAATGTTGGGCTATAAAGGAACTACAGCACGGTCACATGACTTCACGTCACCACCGCTAAGCTAAAGGTGGCTAATGTTGGGCTATAAAGGAACTACAGCACGGTCACATGACTTCACGTCACCACCGATAAGCTAAAGGTGGCTAATGTTGGGCTATAAAGGAACTACAGCACGGTCACATGACTTCACGTCACCACCGCTAAGCTAAAGGTGGCTAATGTTGGGCTATAAAGGAACTACAGCACGGTCACATGACTTCACGTCACCACCGCTAAGCTAAAGGCGGCTAATGTTGGGCTATAAAGGAACTACAGCACGGTCACATGACTTCACGTCACCACCGCTAAGCTAAAGGTGGCTAATGTTGGGCTATAAAGGAACTACAGCACGGTCACATGACTTCACGTCACCACCGCTAAGCTAAAGGCGGCTAATGTTGGGCTATAAAGGAACTACAGCACGGTCACATGACTTCACGTCACCACCGCTAAGCTAAAGGTGGCTAATGTTGGGCTATAAAGGAACTACAGCACGGTCACATGACTTCACGTCACCACCGCTAAGCTAAAGGCAGCTAATGTTGGGCTATAAAGGAACTACAGCACGGTCACATGACTTCACGTCACCACCGCTAAGCTAAAGGTGCCTAATGTTGGGCGTGGTGACGTTTAGTCGTCTCGTTTAGACACTTGTCAACAGATGCAGTTTTAAAATGTAACAGTGGAGTATTCACGGACGTATTTTATGTCGTAGAACAAAACGGTAAAATCTCTTCAGCTTGTGTTAACCACAGACCTTATTTCAGGCTTACAACCAAAAACACAATCAGAAAGCCATTGACTTACAGACCAGGGGATAGGCAGTGCTAAATGCTGACTCATTCCAGCTTTAGGACTCATTCCTGCACACTATATATTATTCCAAAAATTGCCATTCTACATGATTAGTTATTTTAGATACGGTACTATTTTGGTGCCAATACTTTACTAGAATGCAGGCGTTTTTCTTGTAATATTTGACACTACTTATACTTGAGTAAAGGGTCTTCTTCAATCTCTGGAGGATTGGGGGGGGTTTTGTGTTTGCAGCTGATGTCATGGGAGAGCGATCTGAAGGCTTACTCAAACAGCTATCCACTGGTCAGCACTGAAACATGAGCCCCCCCAATTTCACCCTTCTTAACTCTGCTATTCCTTTAGCATAGAAACGGAGACGCTCCAATTTATCAGCCCCGGCTGGTGAAAGCGTGTCTCCGTTATTTGGCATTTTCTGCATTGTTTTCCCAGTACGTCCCGTGCCTTGTAATGTGGGGGCCATGAGAGGAAGTGGGGGAACGAGTGAGGGCAAGTGAGGTTTCCTGTGTGTGTTCAGTATGTATTCTGAATCTCTGCCATGAGTGGATGTGCTTCTCTCATAATTTCCCTTCTGTCCAACACAGCGTCAACCTGAGTTTCTGCATATCTGCGGAGGGGAAGCACCTACCAGACGTTCTAGGTGAGCCAATTCCCCACATCTGCACTTACTTACAAACAAGGAAACTGTCAAAAAGCCAACAATAGTGATGTTTTAAACCCACAACCTTATGTAGGGATGCATGGTGCAAAAATATATTGATCAAACCGCTTCTGTTCCCCTCGTTCTCACCTCTAATTACTCATATACAAGCGCCATTATATTAAACCTACATAGACTACATTGTGTTCTGCAGATTTTATTTTTTTTTTAAACCTGTCATTACGTGGCTCAAACACATTCATCACGCCATGAATGCTCATTTGTGCTGCAGATTTCCAGGTGGAAGTGCAGCTGGACAGCAATAAGCACAAGCAGAAAGGAGCCTTGAGGAGGGCTCTGTTCCTGGACTCCCAGCTGCCTTCGCTCCAGAGGAGTGTGAGGTTGCGACACGGCGAGCGCGTGTGCAACCACACCAAGATCTACCTGAGAGTAAGCATTCATTCTTACCAATAAAATAACTCTCTATGACTTATTATATCCTGTGCAAACGTTAAATATACTGGCAGAGGTGGGAAGTAGTGGAGTACAAATACTTTCTTACTGTACTTAAGTACATGTTTCTGGTATCAGTACTTTACTCCACTACTTATTTTTCTGACGACTTTCTACTTTGACTTCTTACATTTTGAACACAAATACCTGTACTTTCTACTTCTTACATGTTGAACACAAATACCTGTACTTTCTACTTCTTACATGTTGAACACAAATACCTGTACTTTCTACTTCTTACATGTTGAACTCAAATACCTGTACTTTCTACTTCTTACATGTTGAACACAAATACCTGTACTTTCTACTTCTTACATGTTGAACACAAATACCTGTACTTTCTACTTCTTACATGTTGAACACAAATACCTGTACTTTCTACTTCTTACATGTTGAACTCAAATACCTGTACTTTCTACTTCTTACATTTTCCAAACAGGCTGGTTCCTTTAGTCTGAATGTGTGTTTGGTGGCGTGATCATTATTATTTAGAGTCATTGCGTGCCTATTGATTTGAACTCGATCCGTGTATCCATCATTTCCTGGTCTTCTCTAAAGAAGAGGGACCAATGGAAACGTTGTCATGTTGCCGTTGGTCACCATGGAAACATTCATTAGCTAACAATGACATTATTGTTCTATTAATATAAAGGGAGGTCAGGTACTCTTTAAAACAGCTAGCTAGTTATGGGTACTTTTTACTGAAGTACATTTCAAAGTCTCTTTACTTTGACTTGAGTAAAGAAGTTTAGTCAGTACTTCTACTTTCACCAGAGTATTTTTAAACACGAGTATCTGTACTTCTACTTGAGTGATGTAATTGAGCGTGGGGTTATAAAGGGAGGAAGTGAAGGAGAGTCCTCAGGACTTTGGGAAAGAGCCTGCTCTGACACTGGGANCAGGGTACAGTGATGAGTTAATACTTTACAGTTAGTTACGAATCTCAGTGCACTGTGATGGGCGGCATCTAACTTGATTAGGTAATGGGCAGGTGCACAGGTAAAAAGGTCAGAGATTAGCATTTTCCTGGCCTCAAGTGAGAAACAGGACTTGTTTCTGAAAAAGAAACCTATCCTCACACTCAGCTTTCTAATCAGATTATTGAACTGAAGTTTAAAAGAGAGACAATCATCAAGCCAGATACCAAGGTATTTATAACAGGATCCACTTCAAGTAATTGTCCTTGCGTAGTAACAATATCCAAAGGGGTATCTGGTGTGTTTTGAAAAAAGCATTACTTTAGTTTTATCAACATTTAAAATAAGCTTTAGCTCCGCTGGATAATATTAAAAACAGCCTGTAATTTAACAACAGCCTCCTTAATGGAGTGACCTGCACAATACATCACGGTATCGTCCGCATAAAAATTTAAAGTTGCTCCATCCACATTTTGACCCAAACTGTTGATGTCGATGGAGAATAAAAGTGGATCTAAAACAGAACCTTGTGGTACACCATTTGTAATGTTTAACCAACCTGACTGATGTTTACATAGGATGTCATTTTTACATAAAAACGCCTTTACCTGCTCACTCACTAGGCGTTCAAGAACCTTTGCCAGAACTGGCAATTTAGAGATGGGTCTATAATTATTTAATAAAGTGGCCGCCCCTCCTTTTAGTAAAGGCAGGACATACGCTGACTTCCATATTTTTGGAATTGTGTTTGTGCTGAGGGAGAGGTTAAAAAGAGAAGTAAGAGGTGGTGCAATCAAATCTGCAGCTATCTTTAATGAAAGGATGAAAAAGCCTGAAGCCTCTGACAATGAACTCTTCAGTGAAGTCAAATCCAGTTTTGAACCTTTAAAAGTAATCCATTTGCTTATTCATATTTTATGTTTTATAATAAAGGGAAGGAGCAGATTCATTTGTATTTATCCTTTTTTGTGGAAAAAATATTAGACAGAGTTTTTATGCGTGTCTGTCATGAATTAGGTCTAAAATGCCACACAATACATAAAGCAAAGGAAATATAAAAGTCCATTACACTTAATGTGTATGCAATTGTACATCATTTACTCTCAATTAACTTTTAAAGCAGATATATTTATTTACTAAACTAATCAAATAATGAATCAGATTAAAATAATGAATAATATATGTTGTATACGAGTAACACTTACTATTAAGTGTTCAAAGTGTAGTTGGTGACGTAGTGACAGTATATTTATTTACGTGATGTAGCTTTTAAAATGAGGTTATGTGGGTTTTTTCCATGTATGAATTCAGTGGCTTGACTAAACTTGCTCCTGGCTCCACCCTCCGTTAGTCAGCCAGTCTACTACGTGTTAGGACTGGTGCCTTTAATTTACAAGCATCTCGGGGAGAGGAGGAGGAAAAAACAGGACTCTCCCCCTCTTATCCGTAGGACTAAAGCAGAGACACAGCCGTCGCAAGTTTGTCAACTTCAAACTCTAACCGGCATCTTCCCTCGGAGAGAACACACCCGGTATACAGGTTTCCTCCGTATTTTTCCGACTTGGATTAAGTTCTGCATGGAAACAAATGATATCTGAGAGGAGCGGCGAGAGGAGGTGGGTGTCGGGTACAAGCCCGTGTCTTTCTCCCCTTGTCCTTTTATGCATGGGTCTTCGATGCAAGCCTGGCTTTGAAGTGGAAAAAGTAGTTCCAATTGTTGCTTCCGCTAAATGATCTAAACCTCCACATTTAAAAGAGCTCTTAAAGGTTTGATCCGGGGGGGTAAAATAAAAGTCCTTGAAATAAACAAAGACAGGAACTAGTGAACAAATAAACTTATGTGATTTTAGAATTATGGCGTTAAAGGCCAAAGTTTTGTACGACTTCCACTCTGAAAACCCAGGAGAGATCTCCATAACAGAGAATGAGCTGGTGACTCTGTTCAGCGAGGAGGAGCTGGACGGCTGGCTGGAAGGGGAGAACAGCAGGGGGGAGGCTGGTCTCTTCCCTGCCTCATATGTGGAGATCACCAGGGACCAAATCACCTCCAACACCAACAACAACGGCCTCTCCTCGCCCAAAGCCAAAGCCGTGACGCCCACTCACACCTCCTACACGTCCCCGGAGTCTCAGAGAGGACTCGGGGCTGGCAGTGGTGGCAGTGGGGGGGGCAGCTTCCACACCAGCCAGGGCAGTGATGACGACTGGGACGACGATTGGGATGACAGCTCTCCGACCGATGCGGCTCAGGGTATGGGCACATCGCCCCCTTTGTACCCCGTCACCTCCTCCTTGCCCGGGCGGCGCGACAGCTCCCAGCAGCATCAGCAGCAGGCCAAGAGCTCAGCAACAGTAGGGAGGAACCTAAACAGGTTCTCCACCTTTGTCAAGTCCGGAGGGGAGGCCTTCCTGCTCGGGGAGGCCTCTGCTTTCGTGAAGGACGGGGACAGGATCTGCGTGGTGATGGGCAAAAACGGACCAGAGTGGCAGGAGGACCCTTATCCGTTCATGTGCACCATTGACGACCCCACCAAGCAGACCAAGTTCAAAGGCATGAAGAGCTACATGTCTTACGGCCTGACCCCGACGCACACCAATGTACAAGTCAACCGCAGGTACCTTCCTCCTTCTCTTCCTCCTCTGGGGGTTTCCAAACTAATTTCTCCACCGGATCCCCCGGCCCCCATACATGTTTCTGCGGCTTTTCCTGTAGCCACAATTGTTCCCACAAAATGGCAAAAACAGAGCTGACTGTGGCCTTTTGCCCTCTGGAGTCCTCAGGAATCTCCTCTTTCCTTTCTGAGATTCCCTCTGCACCTTTCACATTGTTTCCCTGTCAGTAGGGCTGTCATTTAAACCAACACTCACTCCCTCACATTAGTTTTTACTTGGTCTTTGGGGAAAAAAGTCCTTGCACTTGCTCTCCTTACATCCTTCCTTCTTTTTCATTCCATCTAACTTCCTTTGTTTTGCCGTTTACTTGCTAATACACATCATTCCCAACTAATCTTTCCAATAAATCTTCCAACCTGTGTTATTTTCCATCACCCCTGCAGGTATAAGCACTTTGACTGGCTGTATGCTCGGCTCGTTGAGCGCTTCCCGGTCATCTCCGTACCCCACCTTCCCGAGAAGCAGGCCACCGGTCGCTTTGAGGAAGACTTCATCTCCAAGCGGAGGAAGGGTCTGATCTGGTGGATGAACCACATGATCACCCATCCAGTGCTGGCACGCTGCGACGTTTTCCAGCATTTCCTTACATGCGGAGCAGACGAGAAGGCCTGGAAGATGGGCAAGAGGAAGGCCGAGCGAGACGAATTGGTCGGTTCAAATTTTTTCCTGACAATCAGGTAGGAGGCTCGGATAAGTAGCTACTGCAGAGCTTGTGGCTCTAAAATTGAAATCTTGTTTTTTATTACAAGCTTATAAAAAAACATTGAACACTCAATGAAAAGCCTTTGGTTTAAATAATCTAAAGTCAAACTCTTACAACCCATAAACAAGGGCATTGATCAATCAAACAAGGAGAAATTCATTGTTTATGAGGCGTACAGACCGACTTGTATTCTTCTTCAATAAGAACGCCTAGTAGCCCATAATGCATTGCTGCTTTAAAACAGATCAGATTTTCAGTAAGGACCACGTTCATGACCTTATCAGTTTCCTCACTCTATTGTCATCAACAGAGCGATGACTCTAAAACCAGCCACTGAATAATGTTAGTGCCCTTTATTTGGAGATTGTAAGAGGCATTCTGGGAAATGTAGGCAATCAGTAACTGAAGTACAATATGTGGTAGGCTCAAGGAAAGAAGGTTTACCAAAAACCATAAATAACAGCCCTTCACACGTTGCTACACACTGAAGCTTATGATGTAATATTGTTGTTCATACTCTGTCAATGAGGTATAAATCGGGTTTGTGGTGCTTCATCATGGTATTGTGTCAGATGTTTCTGTAATTGTATCCACCTCAAATACCTTATACAATGGTATAAACTAGGGATGCACCGAATATTCGGCCACCGAAAATTATCGGCCGAAAATGGTTAAAAAGGCCCTTTCGGCAGCGAATGTCAGAGAACAGGGTTACGTTGATCATACTCCGCATATTTGTCCGGGTGTTTTGATTTCAAGTGGTGGAGTAATCCCGAAGTGGTGAAAGTCTTTGCAGTTACACCCCCTCGAGAAATGTCAGCTGAACACGTTTTAAAAATCGCAATCCGCGCCTCTTTCTCTGATATTTTTAAATATCTCCAAGCGGCAGACATGTTGGCTGTGAGCCAGCCGCGAGCATGGTCGCGCGCCGTGCTTGTCGCCGCGTTTTGATTACGTCATCACAACAACACGTTAGTTTACCAAACTTATAGGTGCATTTGTTGTTGTTGAAGGCCTGGCTGTGACAGTCTTTATTTACACTATTTTGTTGTAGGCCTACTGGCCTAGATGTTTATGCAGTTTTAAAGCACCTTGGCTTTGTTCTGAATGCACTTTGTTGTAGTTATCCTACAGAGAAAAGAAAATGCACTTGACTTGGAATTAATGTACTGTATGCATTCAAAAGTGCTGAATAAATGTTTTATGGACCCATAATAGTGATTATGATTATTATTTAAGTGAAGTTTTGCCATAATCATGTATTTTTCCATAATCTGGTAGCTGAACAACATTGGTAAAAAATGTATACATTATATATATATACTGTATATATTTCTATTAATCATTTTCGGCCTTTCGGCATTCGGTTTTCGGCCAACTGTTTCCTATTTTCGGTATCGTTTTCGGCCAAGAATTTCCCATTCGGTGCACCCCTAGTATAAACTAACAGTAAAGGATATTTGCCCTTTAGTGAGACGCTGTTATCTGTATCCTGGTTTCACTCTGCTGTAACTAAAGGCTTTCCTCGTAGGGAGTGCCTGATAGCGAGGATGAGATAAGTAGAACAGAGGAATAATAAATACAGATGCTGTAATGTTTAAATGAAAAAAAATCATAAAGGACTTTCAAAATAAGGTCTATAATGACCCTCTTTGTGTTTTTAGTACGCCTGCCGTCCCGCTGGATCTCCAGGAAGTGGAGAGCAAGATCGAAGGCTTCAAGTCCTTCACCAAGAGGATGGACGAGAACATCGTGGTTGTGAACGTCACCATCAATGACTTCGCTCGCAAGCAGATTACAGGCTTCAAGAAGGAGTACCAGAAAGTGGGGCAGTCCTTTGCTCTCCTGGGGCAGGCATTCGAGCTGGACCTGCAGGCCTACTCGGGGGGTCTGAACAGAGCCATCGCCTACACCGGAGAGGCCTACGAGCAGGTGGGAGAGTATTTTGCTGAGCAGCCGCGCCGTGACCTGGCTCCTATTTCTGACCTGCTGGACCTCTACAGAGGACACCTGGCCAATTTCCCTGACATCATCCATGTCCAGAAAGGTAGGAAACTGTGTGTGTGTGTGTGTGTGTGTGTGTGTGTGTGTGTGTGTGTGTGTGTGTGTGTGTGTGTGTGTGTGTGTTCTCTGAAACCAGAACCACCATGCTTGCCAAACGCATTAAGTTAACACACTTAGCTCATTTGCATACATACTTAATTTATATTGGATGTAAATAAGAATCCAGAGTCTGAACTCTTTAAAGAGTTACTTTTGTATTTTTCAACCTGGACCCTTTTTAAAAAATTGTTACATTTTTGAGCCAGAAGCCGCAAAAGGTGCTTCAATGTTTTCCTATTGGGCAGTTCCACTATGAGCATGTATGTGTTCTGACATTGCCACTTAAAAAAAAAGTGCCTGTCGGGTCATTTTTTAAATGTTGTTAGAAACTTATAAAGACAATCTGAGCCTGTTAGTGGCAAAAAATAAGTACTTTAGTTGAAGTACATCGATAGTGCTGAATCGTCTGATAGGACTACATTGGCTGCAGTGCTCCTGCTCAATACTGGCCCAACTTTAGAAATGGTTGTCCCCATTTTTCACTTTTTTTCACAAAAACACGTCTACATAGGACCCAGGAAGAAACATACTGAACATACCCCTTAAAGAGAGTTTGCAAGAAATTAAGCAGACCTAGCACATTTATCACCAGTGAGGTCATAGGTTATCTTCAAATGGAGATGAGGTAATGACTAAAATGCATCTGCAGGGTGGAGGGTTTGAATTCAGGGAGGATCATAACAACACAAGGCCTGTCGCTCTCAGCTTCAGGCTGTATATAATCACTTCTGAAACAAAAGAGTAACACAATTCTTAACTTGGATTATACGCAGTAATTAACGATGTTACCATTAAGCATCCATTTAGCAGAGCCCACAATGTATTATCATGTCAATAATAAGGCAGACAATTCACAGAAACCCAGATTCTGACTGTTTCAACATCTGTTTTCATTTACTGCATAGTTGAAAACTGAAACCCATGGCCAGTGCATTATAACATTCTGGATACTGTGAAAGCCTGTTCTCGCTCACAGGAAAACACATACAGACGTGTACAAAGGACTCGCAGAAGAGTTAGCTTGTTAGTAGCTTGCAGGTTGGGAGGAGGGAGTTGCTCCTGGCACACAAAGTCCTGACGTTAGCCAAAACCTAGAGGCACTGTTTCTAGTCTGCTGAGCCCTGTTCTCTCGACAGAATCACAGCTGGGAACTATGGAAACACGGTCTGAATTCCAATAATCCCCGTGACTGGCAGCGCCTATTTTCTGATTGATAAGTAATGCGTTGTCGTCTAATTTCTAACACCTTTGAACCATTCCCTGACTTCTGCTGCACTGGAAGATACCGTTACTTACTATCTATTTGTTGTTGAGTAATATGCTTTCAGTAAATTAAATTGACTACTTATTTCCGGTATTAAAGGAAATTAATATGAATGTCTCTATGGAGTATAAGCTCATGCTTTCTCATGTAAAATTATGCAAAAAGGCAGAAACTAAATTAAACTAAACTAGCTCTGAAACTGATTCCTTAAATAATCTTAAATATTATAAGCAACATTTAGAAACTTGGCTAGTGATTCTGTCTCTAGCTATAGACAAACCAACTCAAAAGAGCAACAACATATTGCAACATGCATGTGTTCAGTTGCAAACTAATTGACGAGCATGTTTAGGGGTTATACAAAGGGAGTCATTGACGGAAAGAAGAACTGACTCTGAGTAATCCATTACTCGCTGTTGCTCAGCACACTTCTCTGTCTGCTGAGGATCCATCATCCCCACAATGCAAAGTCTGCACTTCTGTCATCATTGTGAAATAACTACCTTGAACAAAAGACGTCTGGTTTAGTGACAGTTTCCATAACAGCCAATTAGTTGAAGGATCACCATGGAGGGAAAAATGCTTACACAAGACTTTTTATTTTCCTCAAAACTCCTTTTCTTTAGAACACAAAGAAAAGACTGGTCTCACATTTCACGTAAACGTTTCTCTTTTTTCTTTCTCCTCTCGTCTGCATGCCACACATTTCTATCTATGTCATACAGCCCTGTACGTTTCTCCATTAAACAAATTACAAAAACATGGCCTCATTGCTCCACAGATTAGCTGCTTGGCTCTATTGGTGGAAATCTCTGTTAACATAAACGGCCATGTACACTATCGTCCTACAATTGCTGGTTCTGTCTGTGAGGTTCAAAGGCTACATCTGATTTAAATGAGTGGAGAGATTCCTGGGCCTCTTGTCCAATGTTGCCCTGGGACTGCAGGAATGCAAAATGGAGCGCTCTCAGGATTAGTTTCCCCTCCTCCTCCCCGTTTCTTCTCCCTCTTTTCCTCCTTCCTCCCAGTGATACAGTTGAAGAGAAGTAGGAAGAAGAAGACTAGGGGGGGGGGCTGTGTGTATGTGTGAGGGAGGGGGTTCAGACTGTTTCAGAGCTGAACAAGTTTTCCCACCAGCCAACAGTACAAGAGTTCAGATTACAGCTTTGTAATCGCCTTGGCAGCAAAGGGGACAAAGTCCAAGCTAATTTCAGTTTGTTAGTGTACTTGTGCAGGTGAGTGTTTCCGACATGTGAGAAAGAGATCAAAATGAGAGGTCAGCGAGGTCAGGGTGGAGAGCCATGGCCAGGCTTAAAGCTAGCTCATCATTTCCCCAACAGTCTTTTTTGAAACTCTACTTCTTCTTCCCCTTTTGAATTTTCAGTCAGACTTTGTGAGTCATGGCTGGGTGTTGGGTAACTTCAAGGCTCATGGAAAAAGTATGCAATAACCAGTTTGTTTACGTAATATAAAAGAAATGTCATGGTCATCTTGGAGAATTTGCCGTCCTTTTAGAGCCATTTAGGAAAATACTAGAATTGTGATGGTTTAGAGACCAATAATTACAACTGTGGATTGTTTCAGTATGCATTTTTTTCCCTCAAAGTTCCTTATTTTATGCATTATTAAATGCACACAACAATAAATCATTATAGCGTATGACCCAAACATCAGATTTTGTTATTGCGGTTGCGATTTAAAAATGGTGTTCTATTACTTTGCAATGTCGGTTTGAATTTGTTTAAGCCTTTCAACCTTTTCCCTTTTGTTCCAGGTGCACTGACCAAGGTGAAAGACTGTCCAAAGCAGGAAGGCGAGCTCCACGATCGCTGCAACATCATTTCTTGCGCCACACTGGCAGAGATTCAGCACTTCCACCGCACACGCGTACGGGACTTCCGCTCGCAGATGCAGCACCACCTCCAAGAGCAGATCGGATTCTTCCAGAAGATCACCGCCAAGCTGCAGGACGCTCTTCAGAAATATGATGACGACCAGTAGGAAGAGAGGGAGAGAGCCGAAACGTTGGACTACAAAGACTTTGAGGAAATGAGGAGGGAGGGGGCAGTCATGGAGGATTGATGGTTTCTTATGGTCCATTCAGAGAGTACACTTTGTCATGCGGTGAATTCTGGGTCTGGTACGAGCATTGAAATAAATGAACCACTTTATAAAAAAAAGAAATAGGCATCTGGACCGAAGAATGACAACTTCTTGGATTATCTGGACGGCTCTGATGAATGTACCAGTAACGGGGATTTGCTGACGCTCGGGGCACATCTTGCAACTCAGCGAGACTGCGATATTAAAAACAGCTGTTTTCATTGTGACGGGGCAGCCTCTCCATTCCCGGTTTCAGGGTCACGTGATCTCTCCTCTGCCTCGTGGAAACCCGCCTACCAGGAACATACCACAGAATGTAGACAGGAAACTCTCTATATCACCTGAACTGGATGTTTTAATGATTGAAAGACAGGACTTTTATGATTATCTCTATATGTGTCTGTCTGTTTGTACTTGAATGACCAGTTCAGTATTGTTTCTATGGGACACAACAGATGGTTGGTGAATACGGAAAGAGGCAAAGTGGTTGAATCTCCTCTACTGAATTTGATTCAGGTGTCGGATTTCATTGACCTCCTTTTGATCTCTAACACATCTCCCTATTATGTCAGTTCATTACAATATTATAATTTTGAAGCCCTTTGTAATGTTCTGCATTTTAGTTTATATCTTGCCAGACCTTGGATAATTGTTGATCTCAAACTGAGTTTTTTGACAGATTATCTGCATGTTTTGAGAAGCTTCTCCACAGTTCTTTCTTTTCGGGCCGCTGCAGGCCTTTGGTTATTAAAACTCGAAGTCCACATCTGTCTTTCTGCTTTCTGTCAATCAGGGTAGCTCAGAGGTCAGGCTCAGGGTACAGATTGATGCTTCCAGGAAATAAGGCTTTGAATCCAGAACTTTAGGTTTAGATGTGTAGACTTTTATTTGGGATTAAAGAATATTTGACATTCTTCAGAGGGCATAGTTAATATAAATGCATACGGAAGCCTTAAGAGGCAAGAAAGAACATTCTGGTGATCTATTTTCTATTTCAAATCTTAATTGTTTTCTTTCCTTTGTTTCAATGTCTTTTTTTTTTCTTCTCAGTTTTTCTTTGTTGTAATTCCTTTTTGCCCACAAGAGGCTGAAGTGAACCATTACCACATGTTCTAAACATGAATAAAACAATTTGTTTTCTTTTAGGTGACTTATAATAATGAATTCATGTACATTGTGTTTGGATTGAATGGAGAAATGGATCACTAGATTTTCTTCTTCTCATTTGAATCTTTGGGCTTCCGTAGTTTAAGACAATCTTGGTAAAGAATCTGTTCATTTCACCCCATTCTGTCTTTTTTTACTTCTGAGATTCTACACAGTGGCTTTAATTATGGTTGCTCTTCTTGTTATGCTAGCTACTCTTAAACATTATTGTTAAACCGATAAGTAACCAAAATGAGCTCACTGAATTTGTATTTTTGTGCCCGTAATTTTAGAGTTTGTCTGGTCAATTTTCTTACGTCATATACGACTTCACATTCCTATAATGGGATACCACAAAGGTCAGGTTCTTCACCATCATGTGATCCACTATGATTGGACAATTTTAACACTTTAAATATATTACATTGGAACTGCATTTTGTTCGTTAATAAATTAAAGTAGAATATATGTCATCATATATCTGTATTGTTGACTATTTCTCAGAAATATAAATTATAGTTTCACTTGACCTGTTGTTTGTGTTTCAATTAGTGTTTTGATGAATATAAATGCTTTGCATATGTTTAGGATATTTAAATATTTCACTTTAACTAGTCACATGTAAATGCCAAGACGTGCTATGACACCTGCTATTTTTAGGTTGTTTTATGTTTTACGTTAATTTAGTATAACAAAACCATCCTTATTCTGTATATTTTCAGTGCAACATGTTCTCCTAGAGTAGCTTGTTATCACCAGCGCTTCCTGTGGAGGCAGCAGCAGTCTGGTCGCTGACATCAGACACCACAGATCACAGGCTGCAGGTCAGGTTACTGCAGGCGCTGGCCCTCCATTATTCAGGCCTACCTCTTCCTCTCCTCCTCCTCCTCCTCCTCCTCCTCCATGTTTTCATTTGATCCTCTCGAGAGTTTTATCCAAAATGATTTGTTATCTGAGCCATTACTTTACATTTCTAAAAGTAATCAAACCATGTTTTACAGCATCCAAGCAGCGGTGCATGCCAGATTACTGAAACCAGACTTAATAAACATGTAGTTGAAAATAAGCTGAGTGGGCTCCCGTGTTTGCGGTATGCTGAATATTACTATATCATATTCTCTGATTGATTACCTTTCTTTTCAACTGCAAATCATGCAGTTTGACTCCCATCTTCGTTTTGACCAATTTCTTGCCAACCCCTTCACCTATGACCTCACTGGAAAAACTCAACACCATCTAGTGGACAGAAAAAGCATCCGTTACCAAAAGGTTTAACATTTGATATGATAAAACAAACAATACTTCCATCCTTCCACCACAATATTGCCACACAAGATAATGTTGTACCGTGCTATATTGATTCCCCCCCCCACCCCCCAAAAAGGGGAAGATCATGAGACTCAAAAACTCTTTGTTTTGCTCCAATTGAGTTTTGATTGCTGAGGTTGATGTGTTTGAGGTTAAGACACATACAGTAAGTAGAGAAATAACCTTTATTAAAAATAAAATTTCACAGTGGACAACAAAGAGGCTTGCATAAAATGGGTCACGTATGACACAAGAAAGCTGCCTATGTCTTTACATCTCGTTACGACTTGTTAATACTGTATGCACTATCATAAACCGATAACATGTTTAAAGCGTACTGCCTTGAGCAACACCAGACAAAGAAAACTGAAAAGCATGCAGAGCAGTAAATGAGGGGAATGACATCCTAAACTTTAAGCATTTACAAACTAAGTCTTGAATTAACTAAAAATTCTGCTTTATTACATTTCTGTTTCACTTCCTTGTTTCAGCCACAGTCTCAAAGTAAAACACTATATTCCTCACAGCTACACAGCTAAAGATGTGTTCAGTTCAAGTTGGTTCAGGAAAAGGACTAATATATAATTGCTATTATGCATTTCCTACAAACAAATGTGCATGTTTTTGTTGTTTTAAAAGTTCAAAGCAGGTCAGATGTGCCTTAAAAGGACTGCAGATGTAGAGCATGTATTTATTAACTTCAAACCAAATAGGCACAATTTTTCTTCGCGTTACTTCCATCAAACCCAGTACTGGTTGTCTTTAAGAGTCGGAATAGAGGATCTAGATCTCAGAGTCTTGAACATTACATTATCTTTTTCATTAATGTTATCAAGTCCAATATTCCCACCTTCACCTTCTCCATCTGCTTCGAAAGGCCCCCAGAAGGTCGTCCCAGGGGCCAGACTCCTCCTTTTGTGACTTAATTTGACCCTGGGTGAGCTGGGGCAGCTAGCAGGCCCGAGGGGGGTGACCACCACAGAGGGCAAGGCCAAGCTCTGCTCTGCCCAGCCCAGGAAAGGGCTGCCCTCTGGGGGTAACGTCACCGCGGCGAGCTGCTGCCGGACCCGCAGCTGGGCCTCTTTCTCCCTGCGGCGGCGGAACGCCAGAATCAAAACTACGAGGATTACGATGAGGAGCAAACAGGCGAGAAGCGGCAGGATGATGAGGAGAGGGTCGGCGGCGGGGCGAGGGAGGAACTCCACGTGGGCTGGGTGGGTGCCAGGAGGGGCCGGTGGGCTGTGTTTGGACACTGGAGGGGTGTGGGGTTTTGGGGTGTGACTATGACCCCCTCCTGCTCCATCTGCATGACTCCCTGATCTTCCTTTGTGACTCCCACTGCGGGTGTGGTTCCCCCAGCGGCTGTGAGGCCTTAACTTATGCTGTGTCCTGTTGTGGGTCTTATGCATCAAAATGTGAGGCGGTGAACCCACCCCAGCCCCGCTGAGCGTCGTGGAAACCCCTCGATCACCTCCTCGCTCACCTGCTCTTCCTATAGTAGTCTTATTATGTGTCGGAAGATGTGTAGTTGTGTGACCTGCATCGTCTGTGTTTGAACTGCCTGGACCATGATGCATATGGTGGTGGGGTAAGATGGTGAAGTGGAGCTCGCCCTTTGCTGGTTGGACGTTTCCAGCTCTCACCAGGAAGGTGAAAGAGTCACTGAGAGATGTGGCGGGGGCGTGGCCTCCAGCTGACTTGTTATTACGCAGCTCGCTGTCACCGTCACTGAGAGTCTCCTCGATAGCGACCCGGCCTTGCACCACATCTCTGAACGTGAACGAATGCAGTACCTCTGAAGCTTGGTTAGGGTCATAGGTTATCTGCAACATGCAGAAACAGACACATTGTAAAGAGAGGGAATGGAAGTTAGATGGTTACAGGAAGGACTTTTTACTATTCTTTAAATGCATGATATGTAATTTTCCGTCCCTAGGGCTTCTCAATCAGAACAATTAGCAAGAGGTGAAGTTTGGTTTGCCTCCACTGGTGTCATTGCAGTCAGAATTACCTGTGATTAAAACCGGTAAAAAAACACTTAATAAAGCCTTTCTCTGACACTGTTTGACAGCCAGCTGCGTTTACTCTTGTTTTTCACTTAAAATCTAGCATTTGGTTAAAATAAATGACCAAGATCAAAAAGGTGTAAAAATATGCTTGGATATACAAATATAATATACAGCTTCTGGCAGACAACCAAAAGGCTGACACATGATTAAAGGGATACTTTACTATTGAAAACTAACCTTTACCTTGAAATCACAGATTTCTCTAGGTCTAGTTGTTTTTAGACACTTAAATGGAAAAACTGTATATATGCAACTTTTAAACATTTTCAGAAGCTTAAATGAAATGCTTTACCTTGACTAGTTTGCCATGTTTTGGCGGAGACAGAACCCAAAAGACCGGGTTGCTTCGGCTGATTCTCGCCAGCTCCGATGCATCGATCATGCCCCTCCCCAGTTTCACAGGGACACCACTGGGCACTCTCACGGGCTCCCTCAGGTAGACCAGAGGCAGCACAGTTACCTTCACCGTGTGCACTGTCACATTTCCAAATTCTACCCTGTGGGACGACGCTGAAACCGAGACTTGGAAGCTGTCCTCTGATTCACTGAGATCAGTCATGTGATAGACAACACGGCCAAACTGTAGGTCCTCGTGGTTGAAGCTCATGACTTCCTGGTCGTTGATAGCGACGCGTCCATGGCGAGGGTGTTTGGTGACTGTGTAGGTAATGTTGGCCTGCCTGTGAGTGTGAGCTGCAAGCTGGTTGGTTGTCAGGACCACGGCGGTCCTACCTTGAACCAATGACAGGCCAGTGTTGTTCACCATGTAAACAGAGGGTTTTATCACTTCCAAACTAAGCAGTTTGTAGAGTGGGTGATGATGGCCGGTTACGTTGAAGTAGAAAATACCTGTTGAGGGTTCTCCCTGAGAGAGGGAACACAGGATAAAGGTGGATAAAATAAACATACCAACAAGGATCATAGCACTCTATAAAGACAACAAACTGAAAGATTAGGAAAATATATAATAAAATAAAAACATACGATTTCCAGAGTTTTTCTTCTGTAAAATCTGACACATTTCTATTATTGCGCCTTAAACCTTTTTGGATAAGCAAAAACTTGTTCTATCATATGCTGTTATACAATTCCATAATCGCTGTAGGAGCCATGACACATGTTTAGTATTGCGTTTTGTTTTAATATAAGATATTGGTTTGAGCAGAATTGATTGGTTGGCTTGGGTCACATGGATATGGGCGGCACTCATTATAATCCTGTTCACCTGCGTGAGGTTTGTGTGGAAGAGAGGGCGACACAGGGCCGTTGTACTTTTTGTTGAGAAATGATTGCTCTGATTAATATAACGATGTACATGTCCAAGGAGAATAAGTTGATCATCCCAGTTTTCATTAAACCACATTATTTTGCAACAGAGTTTTTGATCTCAGCAAGTAGTTTTTTGTAGCGTGTCACACAATATCAAACAGGCCCGGCCTCAGCCTCTCAGCGACTTTGTTTGTTTCCTGCTGTCGCTATAATCGTAATACAAAACATCACTTCTGAAAAAAATTATTTAGGTCTTCAGCGGATGGCCTCTTCACCTGCTGTTTGAAGTGCAGCCGCCCGTGGTTGACATCGTTCTGTGTGAAGGTGGTCACCGGCTCCGGTCCTTTCCCCAGAGTCAGGTAGCCGTTGTTGGGCTCTCTGATCACATGGTAGTGCAGCTTCTCTGGAGGGGTGTCATTATCCTCAACCTGGACATGTAGAATCACAGGATTGAATTAGAATCTAAAGTGAATTACTCACAAAAAAACAATAACATGTATAGCAAAATATTGTTGCTACTACAAAAAGAAAAAACTAAAAAGGGGGAATATCAACAGCGCTGTTTGGTATCTTTTTTCTTTTTTTTTTAAATAAAAGCTTGTGGAAGATATAGACTTTATGTCATCATCCCATATATCACTGTTACTTGATGATTTTTTAAGCTTTACGAACTGGAGAAATACTGTGGATGTTTAATATTTTAATCTCCTTATCCCATCCTTAAGAAGAAATTAACGATTTCATAAATAATTATAAAAATAATGATCTCCAAACTGATCAAAATAAATCAAAGTTGTGCAGCTACGCATGCTCTTCAAACACCTGCAGATCTTCTGGTCCAATCGTGACTCTCTCTCCGACTACGACCTTCACACTCGGTGCTGTGCGCATGATGGCTGGCGGCTGGTCGTTGACAGATGTCACAGTGATGTTAAACGTCTCCGTCACTGCTGCTCTCTCCTTGACAGATAAGGATGATAGGGCTGAATAGAGGGGGGTAAAGGAGGAGGAATCTGTGGAGGAGGAAGAGGAAGAGGAAGAGGAAGAGGAAGAGTGATGCAAAGGAGCCACCCAGGCCCGCAGAGTGAAGCTGTCGCTCGTCGTCTCTGAGTTGTCGTGGACGTATGTGATGCCGAACTTGTTCAGGGTGACCTGGGAGAAATAAGGATGGTTCCTGTGGAAAGACAAATAGAACAATTTTGCTTATTATTTTCTCTTTAATAAAACTGATTTAAATATTTTTCTCTTTAATGTGTTCATGACTGAATAACTTAAGACCTAATCTGAAAAAAGTGGTTTTGTAATGATTCTATTTCTCAGGTCTTTAAAAAAAACGTTCCATCTGGGAAACAGGTAAAAATAAAATTTGCAAAATGAGAATAAATATTTGGCAGGTTAATTATTTTCATTTTATTTTGTTTCACCTGTAAAGAAAAAACAATGATCCGAATTTTGAAAATCGATCACCAGAATAATTTTTTTCTGTTGCCTCTGTGGACATTTTAACACATTCAAAGACATGCCTCTGATATATGCAATGTCTGTATTGCTGTAATGACATTTATTTATTTTTCACCTGGTGAGGTTATGACCCTTTATAGACAGAGCTCCATGGCGCGGCAGGGAAGTCAGGCGGTACAGGATGTGGTTTTCTTTCCGTTGAGGCTCTGGGACTTTCCAGAGGAGATTGGAGGCATCTAGTTTAGACCTATCAATCTTCACTCTGCCTCCCTCGGCCACCACAGCACCTGAATCACGGAAACAAACATCTCACATGGTCCATTTGAACTTATATTCCATGTGTTACAATAAATATCAAATAAGATGGAGAGATTTTTGCTCACACACATACCTGCGTTGTTCAGCAGTCTGGTGTTGTAAAGGCTCTCAGGATGCTTGTTGGGCTGTTGGGAGATTGAGATGGTGAAGGTGTGTGGAGGAAGGAGAGCAGGAAGAGAGGACACGGTGAAAGAGAAAGAGTCCGCGGCCGACCATCCAACTGGCTGTGGCTTGTTCTGATCGTACAAGATAACGCCTTCATTCACCTGAGTGAAAAAATTAAGACATGGCATCATTTAATTTAAGAGGTTAACAAAAGCTTTCCTTTGTTGCGAAGACACAAACTTCCCTACCATGCTTTGTGTGAACGTGGAAATGTTTTGCGTAGAGTTGTCGGGCATAAGTCTAACCAAGCTGCCAAGTTTGGGAAGAGCAGTGACTGCAAATACCACCGAGTGGCTTCTTCTGGTGTCTCTGATATCGTTGGTCACAGCCTGAAGCTCTAGCTCAGATACTGGTGTCACAGAGCCTTTAAAGTTGGGAAACAATTGTGAGAGAGAGAAAAAGCTCGAAAACAGAGAGTAAATTGTCCTGGTTAAATTACACAATAAACATCGCCATGCTTCCTGTTCAAACAGTCATAAAAGGGTCTAAGATGAGCTAAAAACATGTAAGTCATTTTCCCTAAACGCACTAAAAAACACGTTAATCTTAAAGATCTTGAAACAGGAAAAACAGCAACTACAATATTAAATGTTCCATTCCATCAGAATAACAGCTTCATTGATGTAACCTTGACGAGTGAGACTGCTTATAAGTGTGTGTTAATAAGTGGAAAGTGGCCCCATCAGTCTAACTTGGTACAGAGGGATTATAACCTGTTTGTGTAGGCAGGAAAAAAAAGCAGCTTAATGCTTAGAATAATGATACCACCCAGTGCCTTTTTTCTATATAACTGCACAACATTTAGCTTATCTTTTCAGATCCCATTGTATCAATAACAATAGCTGGAATGATGCTATTAAACTAATTAACACTTGAAATCAAAAAAGGGTTTAGGTCTTGAAAACTGTACCTGGGGAAACCTGCAGGGGATGATTTCTCTTCAGAGTGAGGACCAGGGAGTGGGCAGCTGTGCTGAAGATCTGGCGAGGTGCAACATTCACACCGTCGTTTACCTGGAAGTGAAAGCCACCTGATAAAGCACCTACACAAGAAAAGAGTCAATGTCAAGAAAGCAGAGGACTTCATTTTTTGTTTATTACAGACAAATTCCTCTTGAAGACATAGCCATCTCTAAATAGAAAAAGTATACTCGCCACTGTGCACAAACATCAGTTGTCCGGTTTGAATGTGATTCTGGGTGAAGTTCAGGATGTGTCTGGAGGGGGCGCTCTTCAGGGCCAGGTGGCCGTTGCTGGGCGGTGTGACGACGAACTCCAGTTGCTCCGGCTCGGGTGTGTCCGAATCCTCTGCACTGAGATCATCTGTTGTTATTTCTGTCACTGAACCCTCCCAAACCTGAGGGAAGATTTAAAGGAAAGGAAGACAATTGACCTGAGCAATGAAAACAAGTTTAGAGTTAGATGAGGCGATCAATACCACTCTAATGTCTGTATGCTAATAAAGCTAGATGTAGAAGGCCATTAGCATAGCTTACTCTTGCACAAAGACTGAAAACAAGGTCAATCAGCAAGCCAGGTTTTGTTAAAGGGTAAAGAAATCCGCCTACCAGCCCCTCTAAGTTTTCTAAAGTGAGCAGTTATATTTAGTTAGTTTAGTATGTGCACAAGCAGAAATGTAGAATCAACAAGTTGTGGATGCTTAATGCTAATAGCTTAGCATTAAGCATTTTCAGCCTTTTCATTTAGGCTGAAAATGATTGCCATGTCTACTTCCAATCAACGTGTCTCACCTTCAGTTAGTTAGTTGTAACCACAGCTACTGTATTGCTGGCTCAGTACAGTAGCTTCATTTTTATCATACAGTTGTTCATTTTTAAAGACTAAAGAGCATGGTTTCTATCTAACTAATCTATTGGTCTAGTTCAACATATTTCCCAATAAAAGGTTCATTCATACACATTTAAGTACTATACTATTGAGCCTATATTCACTAATGCCCCTTTCACAGCAAGGCTTTTCCCGTTCTAGCTCCGTGCTAGAGCTTTTCTGGTTCGGAACCGGTTTTTCGGTTCAGCTCCCGCTCTGTTCACACTGCTCAGATCCCAACTGGTGCTGCGTCATTGCGTCATCGTTTGCGTCATGACGTAACCGTTTGCGTGCCTGCTTCATAAAGCCAAACCGCGCAGAAACCCCTCACATCAACAACAACAACAATGGCCGCTACTCGTTTTGCTCTGTCGAAACAAAATGGAAGAAATGGGACGACTTTACTACCAACTTTACAGTCGTTACATGCTACATTCAAAAGTTCTTACACATTTACACAGTCGGCCAAAATAAAAAAATCGGTACTAGTCGAGGGCCGGACTGGTTCAATGTTTATTGCAAAACGTATTGAAATGAATTTATTGCACATATTAAACCTGGAACTAACAAAGCTTAAATGATTGCCTATAAAAACAACATTACACAGGGTTAGGCTTTTTGTTGTTGTTAGAGGTTGATCCTGCCCCTTCCCCCGCCTCCCACGTAAGTGTGACGTATTCGGTGCTTGCTTTCTAGACCGACAACTTTTTGGTGCTTGAAACAAACCGGATTCCGGAGCTTAGAGGCTGCTCCGCTGCGGTGTGAACAGGAAAAAACTGTGCTTTTCAAGCTCCAGCTCCGAACCGGCCCTGGAACCGCGTTGGTGTGAAAGGGGCATAACAAAAGGCAATGCAGATGAGACCCCCTCATTTAGGCTGAAAATGATTGCCATGTCTACTTCCAATCAACATGTCTCACCTTCAGACCCTTATTAGTTGTAACCACAGGAGTCTCGTCATCGACAGGTGTGACGTAGATGTGAGCGGTGGAGGGCAGACTGTGCTTCCTGATTTCCGTCTGATTGGCTGTAATGGTGAAGCTGTCCCTCAGTGTGTTGCTGCCGTCATGGATATAGAAGATGTACTCATGTTCCACCTGGAAACAGAAGTTAACGTTTTATATAAGGGATGAACTTTCCCTGTTTAATCTGGTGCAAAATAGTTTTTGTTTCCAAATCAATTATCTACTATAAATACCCAACTCTCCCATTTATTGCTGCTTTGAGAAATGTGCATTCTTAGTAAACATACCTTTATTAGATGATACCTAAATACTCGTATCGGAATAAAATGTCCTAATTACCCCTTTCAAAAAAACAAGAGAGCAAATAAAAAGTTGAAAATGTGTCATGTCTGTATGTGTGTTAAGCCAAACCTCAGTGTGAGTGAAAGCATTGATGGGCATGCCCGGGATCCGGCTGTGCTCCAAGTGTCCGTGTCGCGGTGGAACAATGAGCTGATACAGGAAGTTCATCCCTGAGAAGTGATGATTGGCCACCTTGATGATGTCAGAGGTCAGGGACAGGGATGACCCCTCATCAAGGGTTAAGTAAGACACCTAGATATCGATAAAGTTTTGATTGACTGGTTAAAGAAGTTAGCTACATGATCAATTGATACCCCTTTTAGGTAATCCTGTGTTTGGGAAGATGGATTTCTTTCTCTTTTTATGAATTATTATAATTTTTTTCAAGGTCATCTAACATCTAGACATGTATTCAGTACCTGTAGAGGGAGCAGGATAGGGATGATGTCGATCTCTAGCCTGATAGGTCCGACCTTTGTGACCCCGTTGGTTGCCTCTAGCAGAATGGAGTCGTTGGTGTGTCCTGCAGCCTGCTGATGGTAGAGGATCAATCCCTGGTTAAGATCCGTCTGGCTGAATACATTTGTTGGCTGTTCTCTGATGTTCTGCATGGAGGAACAGAGCAGAACAAGTTATCAAGTTGCTGGTCCTGTGTACAACTTGTGCAACTTTTGAGGGCCAGTTTGCTTTAATTTTGTAAGTCTATAGTTTGTATACATTGTTTTCAGGAAAGTTTATATTTATTAGGAGTTCTGAAAGTCTCAGGCCTAGAACAGCCTATATGTACAGTTATATTATTTCTATGCGTTTTACTGTTTCATCCACACCATACCTATGGCACTATGGATAACTGAAAATGTAGCTTTTGTAAACTAGAGTTTCAGTGTTGACAGGTTTTTTTTCGCATTGCAAAGAGCCTGAGTTTGTGTCATATCTCCTTTTGGGGGAGTCGTAAACGAATCAGAATTGTGTGCAATGACTCCACCACTCTACAGTTGACTGTACCTGATATAGGTGCTGCTGTTCTCCACTGTGTTCCTGGTGGTCGTCGGAGGGATAACGCTGAAGAAAGCCCCAGGTGGGAGGATATTGGACAGTAAATACTATCTCTGAGGGCTGGCTGTCCTCATGAACCACCTGTTTACACAAAACGGAACATAGTTATAACATTACATTGAACTTCTTATATACAAAAATCAGTTTATCTGTATAGAAATGGAAAATCCTATGATGTAGCTGGAATTGTAAAAGTGTCATTTTCTTGCCTGGGTCCAGATCTTTATATCTTACTATCGACCGAATAAGTAGTAGGAATTTGTCTACTTTGAAGGTCTACCTTGTAAGATATATGACCAGGTGAGCAGTCTATTACATACATTCAATTCCCACAAAGGCATTACATTGACAGGCAATAAAACAGTTATTGAATATATTCCTAGATTTTCAAGTAACTTAGTTTGCAAAATAAGAAACAAATGCAGGCTGGGAAGTGACCACCAAGTTTTCCATGAGTTGTCTTCTTATTTTTATTGGCTTACCTCTAGGTGCTCCTTGCTGATAGAGACATTCTGTCCCTCTGCCACCACCACTGGACGGTTACTTATGACAGTTGGTGACCTCTGGTGTCCCTCCAGGTAGATTTGTACTTTCACTCCGATGTCCAGACGTATCTCCCTCGTCTTTCTGTGCAGTCGCCTCTCTGGGTCATTTTTCCTTGCTTTTTTTTTTACTGTCACGTTGAACCCATCTGACAACTCATGGCTGCCACCATGGCGATACGCTAGTCGCCCTGCCACCAAATCTTGCTGGGTGAATGCTGTAAGTGTATCTGCTTCTGTTACGGTCTCACAATCTCCATCCGTAAAGCAGAGACTTCCGTGTTTAGGGGGAAGGAAGACCTCAAATACAACTTCCTGTGGGTCTCGGATGTCCATGTTGCTAAAGGTGCTGAGATTAGCGGAGGTTAAGATCTTGATCCCGCCTCGCTGGACAATGAGTCCTGTGTTGTTCTCGACATGAATGTAAGGATCCTGCGCCATCACCTACACAACAGTCAGAAACTAAAGTCTTACAACAGCAGTCAGCCATCACATTGCAAATATCATTACTTACTTATTTATTTGAACACAAAAATGCTGATATTTAATTACCAGCAAAGCAGTCGTAGAATGAGCTCTAATTTACTGGCTAAAGGAAACCATAACAATTCTCACAATACCACTAATTATATCAATATCTAAGAGTTTAATTGCCCAACATCACTGAAAAGTATAAATAAAGAAAAACATCTAATACATAATGTGCGAAAAACGTAGAATCACCTCCAGCAGTGTTGAAACATAATGTTTCCCATCCGATACAAAGAGCACAAAACGCCCAAAACTCACTCCTTTGTGGACAAACAACACTTTTTTCTGAGAGGAGAGAAAAGAAGAGGAAACAATAGCAAACAAAAAAACATTAGCAAACAAAAAACATAGAATATCTAGAGGTCAAATTCTAGATGCTTCTAAGCTATATTAAGTGAGACACAGGAGGGTATTTACCTTGACAAAAATATCTGAAGACTAACCTCTGACTTTGTGATTCCAAATATTCTACAACCCAGATGACCACATTTATGTTGGATAAATTGCTAAGTGAGCTAACCTGCTCGATGTCCTGTTGTGTGAACTCGTAGAGCTTGTGACTGGTATCACTTGCTAGCACCAGGTCTCCCATTGGAATCCCCCTCCTCGTGTACACCAACCAACTGTCCTCAAAGTCTGAATCATCGTCCCGGAAACGGAGGTCATTCAACATCACCAACCTCTGCCCATCGCGGGCTACATGGAAAACTTTATCGACAACCCTGAAAGGTCTCTGATCGTTGACAAGATTCACAGAGATATTGAAGGTGTGTTCTGCTCTGATTCTGTCCTCCTTCTTATTGGTCCGTTTGTGCGGTTTGTAAACCATAATGCTAAAAGTGAAAGAATCCTGCTTAGTCTCGCTGTCGTCGTGAACGTACATGATCCTCTCCTCAATGATATCCTGATTTGTGAATGTCACAATGTTGTCGTTTATGGAACTTGAGTTTGAAAGGTTGATCCTTCTTATCTGGCCGTGCCTTGGGCTCACAGTGATGCTGTACTGAACCTCACGGTTATTTGCCGTGTGAGTGAACAGCATATCTTTGCTGATGACTTTACTGCCTCCTTCCAGGGTTGAAAGGCCTTTGTTTAAAACATAGATGGTATTTGACTCTGCATTGATGTTGATTCTGAAGTAGTAAGCTATTGAGTTGGCATGTGTTGAAAACAGCTGAAAACTTAACGTGTCTCGTGTGTCATCCTGCAGCGTGTTGAAGAGCTCATACTTCACCAAGCCATCTGTGATATTCTTTTGGCTGAAGGTTGAGTTTCTTTGTAGAGCTTTGTTGTCGAGGAATAGCTGCCCTTTCTTTGGTATTGTGAGGAGTTTAAAGTAGAGGTCGCTCTCATTGAGTTTCACACCCTTAGAAATCCCATAGAGGTCGTCAGGAGTTACAACAGAAGTCTGAACACCGTTGATCTCCATCTTACTGCGTGTGACCTTAAATTGGATCCACCGTACATTGATGAGGAAAATAACCTCTGTGGTAGCTAAGGACCTGATGCTGATTTTAAATCTGAAGTAATCAGTAACGTTGCTCTGTGTCTGAAGACCATGGTAAGTGTTGAGGTATTGGATCCGTTCTTTCTTTAGAAGCTTCTGAGAGAAGGAAGTTGTCGGTTTCCAGTCGCCACTTGAGTGCAGCCTTTGGAGCTCACCATATTGTGGCAACTCAATGACGTCATAGCGAATTTCTATTCCCTGATTATCCACATTAAGTTGTACTGCAAGGTGATTGGTTGTGATGATAGAAGCACCGCCTTGGTTCACCTCCAGTCCGGTGTTATTCACCAGTTTGTGTTCAAGTGGCACTGCCATAATCCTCAAAACTACTGTGTTGCTCAACTGTGGAAGGAATAAAGAAACACCAGTTGTGAGGATAGAATCATAGATATGGCAATGTCGTTAGTTTGGCAAACAATTGATTGCAATTTATGGAAAGTTAGTGGATCACTTAAAGGTCCCATGTCATGCTTTTCCGGTTATTACCCGTCCCCTTGTGTGTTATGAAGGTTTTTATGCATGTAAACGGTCTGCAAATCACAAACCCTCAAAGTACACCCTGTAGCGAGTAAAACTCTAACGCAGAAAATACCTGTCTATGCTGCCCCAGAACGCCTCGTTGGAGATTTCTCTTTTTCTTCCTGGGTACATGGACGTGCCCATACCCAAATGGACCCATTGGTCCAAATGGACCAATCCGCGGAGCCGTTACGTTAAGTCTTAAGACTTCCTCACACACACACACTCAATCTTTTCTCAGCTGCAGCCCCGCCGATTTCTCCTCCCTGTGCTGTGAGTCGGTGTGTGAGCACACACACAAACTCCCAGCCAGGCTGTGGGTGTGTGTGTGTGTGTGTGTGTGTGTGTGTGTGTGTGTGTGGGTGTGTGTGTGTGTGTGTTGTATAAAGTGGAAACAGACATTCCATTTAGTGATTTTATCTAAAATATAACACGTTAAAAAGCGTTTTTAGCCGTAACCAGAAGAGTAGAGTCGTAGAAGACATATACATACACATAAGGTGAGGAGACAGGATTTGCGAACAACCTCCGAGGACGGGGGGGGGGGAGGATTACTCCGGGGTAACGGTAGACACTCC
>NW_011350685.1:56760-75341 GCF_000735185.1 Notothenia coriiceps
TACGATCAATAGACATGGCCACCATGACATGGGACCTTTAAGTGATAACAATTCATCTTAGATAACTGTGAATGTACCACATTTTACGGCATCAATTGTTGTCATGACATTCCAGCTTGATTGTTAGTGGCTCTATATTAAAGTGTCAGCTAAATGAAAATGTAATGTAACCCACAAATGCCAACCTACTGGTGATGCTAGAGGAAATGTCAGGGAATCAGTAAAGATATTGGGATTCATACTATCCAGTAGATGTTGTGAAAAGTTTCTGGATAGACATTCCTTAAGCCACTAGCATGGATAAAAAACACTTAACTGTAACCCTATATTTCACATACTTTTTGTTACAGATTATGGGTTTATTGCATCTTGGGGAAGCCAGTACATAACTTACGTGCAGCCCGTCGCTGACCCTGAATGCCAGACGGGATGTGGGGACCCCAGTGTGGACAAAGCTGATCCTACCCTCCTTTAGATCATTCAAGGAGAACAAGTTAACTGCCCTGAAAGATAGATGCATTCCTGTTAAAATTCCATGTTTTGTTCCATAACCCTGATTTGAATCATTATTGAAAGTCAATATTGAAATCTATCGTCCATTGATGTGTATCAGAAGCCATAGCACAGACCTGCCGGGGTTATCCTGATGCTCAAGGTGTCCAACCTCATTGTTGAGATTTCCCAGGGAGCTGAACACCAGGTCTTCAGGACTGCTGTCAGGGTCCGATACCCTCAGCACATCTAGCGTTAGCTGGAGACATTTTGGAAATATTGATTTTCATTTTGTAACAATAACACTCTTACACAGAGCATCCGGGAGTTCTGCTCTACATACCTGTCGTTTGGACCTTTCCAGCACAGTAAAAAGGTTCCCCGCCGGTAGGCTGAGCACGGGCGCATCATTAACAGGACTGATGCTGATGTCAAACCGATAAAGGCGGTTTCCCTTTAGAAACACAGGAAGCGCCTTCTTATTGCTGGAGAAGACTGAAAAAATGAAGAAGTCCTGCTGGTCCTCTGACCCACCGTGAACGTACATCACTCGGCCCTGCCACAAGTCCAGCATATTAAAAGTCCGATCAACCTCCTCTGCTCCTGTCGCGATAGTCCTTGCCTGCCCTTTGTCCAGCATCCCATCGGGGTCAGAACTGGAGTCTAGTTGCAGTTGGCCGTGGACAGGCTGCCTCTCAATAAGAAACATCATCTGGGATGGATGAATGCCCCATTTTTGAAAATCCAGATTAACCTAGAACGGAGAGCAAATAGGAACTGACTTTATATTGGTAATTTTTTCTTAGTGAAAACTAGATGAACAGATCAGCAGGAGACAACCAGTCCTACCTTTATATGTTTGGGTTCCAGTGGTGCCAGGCCTCCCTCCACAACTTCTAGCTTTCTCAGCGACAGAAAGTTCTGGTTCTTCTTGTTGTTGGTTATTGATTGTGGGGTTGTAACATCAAATTGGGGACGATCTGTTTGGTGGGTGGTGGTCAATGCTTCTGGATCTGGCCCTGTCTCACAGCCCAGAGAAACGTCTTTGGTTACTGCAGCATTAAGCAGGCCCATTATTTGAGTATTAACCCTAATTTCTCTGAGGCAGCCTCTAAAGGAGCTTGCTTGCCCAGCTAGTTGACCCCCAGGCACTGCGGACATCAGCCCAGCTTGCCTTGCTTCTTCCCGGGCTTCTTTGTCCAGCCCTCCCAGAAAGAGCGGCCCTCTGAGCTGGATGACCTGGAGCTCCAGACTGAGGTTGACCTTGACCAACTCCTCTCCCACCTTCAGCTGGACGCTGCTTGGCAACAGATGCAGCTGTAGAGGGTACCAGGTGCGGTTGCGGTTAACATGTGTTAGAGAACGCAACTCAAGCTTACTCCCATCTCCATTTCCGACCGTTGCCACCATGTTACCATCTCTAATCTCAATTGCAACAAACCCTCCCTTCTTGGCAGAGCTATACAGGACAACGCCATATTCTTCTGTGGCAGAGGGGGACAATTCACACTCAAACAACAGCTCATGTGGCCCCTCCCAGGGTGGCAGAGATATAAAAGCTTTGGAGCTGAAAAAGCTGAGAGAATCTTCTATTGCAGAAAACTGTGCACTACAGCCCTGTGATACCTTATGGATGCTCTTATACCCAGAATAAGGCTTTAGGGTGGAAAATAGGTTATGTTCATTGAACACAACTTTGTCTATGCAACCTTTAAACCCAGTGGAGTTGTTGAGAAGGTATGGGTGTTTCAGTTCGGCTGCCCCGCCAACAAAAAGCCCATCCTCAACACTGAGCTCGATATCTGGGCCTGGCATTTGGATGCTGGCATGAGAGTTTTGGTCAACTGTCAAGTTGACAAAATGCCCGTTGTGGGTCAGCTCTACAGAGTGCCATGCCATGTCGCTGAGATACATGTCCTTTTCTAAGCAAATTGAACGCTCACCAGAGCCCAGGTCCAGACGTACCTGAGGGATGATGGGGGAGGGAGCGAAAGATAGAGTGATGAAAAAAGAATTAAAAGTGATAACCAAGACACATTAAATACAAGTCTTTTTATTTTATTTTACAATACAGACTTGAATTATTAAGACAAAGAGCTGCGAACACATCAAAGAAAACCACAACATGGTGAGAATCAAGATGTTGTTAACTGTAGATCAAAGGCTTTTCCACATAAATGCAACCAAACTCTTTCATAAACAGCTCCTTTTCAATGTACTTGGAGTTTTCAATAAACCATTGCGGTCTTCTCACTTGACGTTGGTCGTGAAGGAACTTGTTCTGAAATTGCCAGGGGGATATTTTTTTCTTTCTTGCAGCAATCTGACACCAAGCTGTGTGTTTTCAGGCCTCTCTCTGCCTCTCCAAAGGATATTAAATGCCAACTTATATGAGCCAAAATTCTCCAAGGGGCAAATATTTCCTCCTGTTGTTAAGGTGTGAGGTTATGGAGGTGACAGCCTCTGGACACCTTTTAGTTTGACTAATTTGTATTCATGCTGAAATCCAAATGTTTTTTCCCTGAAAACTGTCATAACACTTGTTTTCTTGCAAATGAAGAATACACACATCTTGCTTGTTGTTAGACATCTATGATGCTACTATCCTAAAATTATTAAACCTACCTGCAGACGGCCAGAGATCAGCTCCAGCAGTAGGAAGTCTTTGCGTCCAGCTGCCAAAAACAGCAGCCCGGCCAGATCTGTGGTTCGAAATCGTACATGAAGAAACGTCTGAATGGATGTCTCCACTGTCCGCAGGTGGACATAGCCATCACCGTAGAACGACACTACCGCAATGAACAAAAAGACATGTCATCTCAACTGGCATCTTTTTGTTTTTTTTAAATTACATTCTTAGGTTTATCTATGGAAGCCTGTTTGTATGGAAGCCTGTTTGCGCCACAGAAAAAAAAAAAAAAAAAATCCTGTAAATCATCATTATATTCTTGACTTAATATCTCATTATATTGACTTAGCTATCTCATTATATTGACTTAGCTATATCATTATAATGACTTAAGACAACTACCAGCAAGTCAAAGCAATACACTAGCTGTAAGCAATCTTGATTTTGGAGCACTCCTGAAAAGAACATTGTTTTTGCTCTTGCCAAACGCTTCATGAAGGTATTATCTACTGTTAAAAAGGTAACATGTGAAGTAATGTTACTGGTATAGGCCTAATGTTGGATAGATAAACGTTAAATATAGCATGCACCGACTGTTTGGATGGCCGAACTGACTCGGGGTAGGCCTAGGTGTCTAACGTAACTGTATTGCTATATTTCGTGTTGTGTTAGCTTACTGGGTTTAACTGACGTATTTATTAAATAACATTAAAAACTCCTGTTAAGAAATGTCTTTACAATAATGAGCGTGAGTACTATATTTGTTGTTTTGCTGGTGTTAAAAGGTAACACAGCGAACTGCAGTTAGCATGCAATTAATACTGTGCTACAGGTTTGCTAGGGCATATGGCACTTATGCATAACTTGAAGCGGATCGAAGCCTCGGAACGATGCGCACTGTATGGGTCAATTNCTAGAAGACATAGGGGGAGCTCCACCATGGGTTATTTAAAACGTGTTCAAGTTTTGCAAATGGTCCGTTTTACCTATTCCATAAGCCATAAGCCTACGTTAGGTTCTTACTCGTCAATTAAAATATATATTTTATGAGTTCAGGATTAAGGCCGTTGTAGACTAGCCTATAAAAGTTGCTGAGTTTTTTGTGACACAGCTGTCTACGGGCTCCTCGCTAGATTCCATGTGCACGTGCTGCCGGAGTGCACCGGCGACGACTACTACAGGACATTTATTTTCTGAGGAACAACATTTTTAAATTCACATAAGACGACCGTGTACATCATACAGCGTTTTTTATATATATAAAGTTGTGAGTTTGTGACACAGCGTTGTTTGCGTGTTCATTATGTCCACTGTGGATGTACACACACGTACTACGCCTGTGCCAAGAGTAAAACATAACTTGTTTAAGTCGGAAAGAGGCTATAACTCGCCCTGGTGACTGAACGTCTACATAATCATGAAAGCAGAATATGAAGTATAACCGAACATCTGATGTAAAGTTCGGACTGTAGCAGCAACTGTGGTTTTTAGCATATCTTATGAAGGTTAACAGCGGTCGGTGCATGCTATATTTAACGTTTATCTATTTAAAATTAGGCCGATACAAGTAACATTACTTCACATGTTACCTTTTTAACAGTAGATGCTACCTTCATGACAATGTTCTTTTCAGAAGTGCTCCAAAATCAAGATTGCTTACAGCTAGTGTATTGCTTTGACTTGCTGGCAGTTGTCTTAAGTCATTATAATGACATAGTTAAGTCAATATAATGAGATAGTAAGTCAATATAATGAGAAAGCTAAGTCAATATAATGAGATATTAAGTCAATATAATGAGATAGCTAAGTCATTATAATGAGATAGTAAGTCAATATAATGAGATAGTAAGTCAATATAATGAGATAACTAAGTCATTATAATGACTTACAGGATTTTTTTTTTTTTTTCCTGTGGCGCAAACAGGCTTCCATATTAACAGTATCTGTAAACCAAAACATCCAAAATATTTAAATGAAAATTTGGTGACCAAAGCCATTATCCCAGCGAATACACGTATCTATATTGACTGGCTTGCTACACTGCACTTTAAAACTGCTATCCAAATTCAATTAATGACAACTAATGCATTCTGGAGCGGGTCATCCTGAAATGGTCTAATGCTAATTAGACATCAGTGTTGACCCAGATGACATAGGTTGGAAATTTAGTTGTACAACTATTCTTCCATTACTGCTGTTAAAGCAAAAACAATGTCATTAGTTGGTGTAAGGTATATGAAATAGTCAGAGAAAGAGGAAAAGGAATGGGGTCTCCGAAATGACACAGTATTTGGGAAACATGAACCCTGAATAACGAGTGAGATGCAATAGTCTGGATGAAATTAGCTCACCAACCAACCGTTTACCCATTGTCATGCCTCGAGTCATATATTTACACACATTTTCTAAAGCCCTGTACTCATAGCTACAACTTATCAACACTTTTTCATGTAGTGTTTTAAAACAGTTTTTGTATGTAATTACAGTATGCTGGCATTTAAGAGTGAGGCAAGTGAACCAACCACTCACATGTGTGAAGGAAAAAGCAGTAGAACAGCGTTCTGGGTTTCATCCGATTTGACCTACATCGGTATTGGTGCACTCAGTTAAAATGGAAACAAGTTTACACAGCAAATGGAGGTCAAAGAGTGTATGTGTGTATCTGACTCTAAAAACTCTTTAAAGTTCTCAAAACAGTACAGCAGTATAGAGTGGCAGTGAGACTGAACACAACATACTGTAGAAATGTGTCTGTGAGTGTCTCATTCATCAGATTCCTACAATTATCTGAATATAATTATCTCAAGTCCATAGGGGAAGAAAAAGGAAGCTGAAACATTTGATTGATGAATAACTCAAAAAGACGCCATGTGCAGTTTGCACTGCCTGCAACAAATGTTTATGTTTAATTTATTATTAAAATATGTCTTATAGGGCTTGTCCCAGAGGGAAGTACTAGCATGCCGCTCAGTGTAAAGCCTATAAACCCGGTCAGTATAACCAGTGCCTGTCCATCCCTCCCTAATCTGCCTCTATGACACCAGTTAACATTGGATTAATAATAATCTCCCCTAAATGTGAATGCAGGTAATGCGCTGTGATGAGTAGGTGTAGGGATGAAGAAATGTAGGACTCTCTGAAGCAATGCTGACAGCCCTGCAATGCTCCACATGCAGCAACTTGTGTTAAATTAGGAATGTCAATGGCAATTCTTTAGATTTGATTTAGTGAGACTCCTACATAAGTGTGTGGATTAAGAAACACACTTCGAGTTAAATGAAAACTGGCTTGCCATGTATATTGAAATGAAGAATGAGGAACAACACGATAAAGATGAGACTGTTTTGTTATTTTGATTAAATTACTTCACTAGTAAACTATCTCATAAACCAAACTTTGAACTGTATACGAGGGCTTTAACATTAAGCTGCCCACATAGACACAATTTAACCTCATCAAAATCATACATATAATACTGCATGAACAATCATTTGTATCTAAAAGAGAATGAGATTCTTGAAGCCTTATATTAAAAACTATAATAATAAACAACCATTTAAAACTAAGGATTTTCATGGTTTTATGAGGAACACTATTTTGCCATTCATTCAAACATCATGTCATAGCATAATCATGCTGAGTTTTACCTTTTGCATCACAGTTAGGAAAAAAAGGTGTCCCATCTGCAAAGTGCCTTACCTCCATAAACGTGTCCTGCAGAAATCAGCAGGAGCAGACCGGCCACAAAACTCCTCATTGTTAGTAATGCCCGTATAATCTAAGTTACCTTTAGTGAACAGCAACATCTGGCTGCTTGACTATTGGACACCTATAGCCTCGACATGCTTTCCTGGCTGTGGCTTAGAGACTTTAAAGAAATATGTACCTGTGCCTTTCAGCAGTGAGGTGGAGCTCCACCCTCTCATACTCCTCTTGGCTGTTGTACCAAACATGACCACGAGGGGGAGGTGTCATAGAACATAAAGCGCCAGAGAGCAGTTTCTTGAAAGTCCTGCCGATTGTCTTGTTTTTGAACAAGGGATGTATCAATTACATGGGAAGATACTCAGACCACTTTGTCACAGCGATGCTGAACGAGTGCAGTCTTCTGATGTGTGTTACTTATCGTTTCACAGGTCAAAAGGCTAATGTGGAATTATTATTAGATGATTTGTCATAGATCACCCTTTAAAGGAGAAAAGAGGTTCAAAGCATATATACAGAAAATCCTCATGGTGGGTTCTTAACAGGAGAAGTGTTGGCCTCATAGTAACCTTTGTCTTTCTAAAATGAGTATTTACAGTGTAACTCAACACTAGATCAACTTTTCTTTTATCTAATGGAGCTATCTAAATTGCCACACTATAAACACATAAATACATCTGCAGGGTGCAGACCGAAAGCAGTAGTGATAGCAGTATAAATAGTGGAAGTAGAAGTGGCTTTAATCGAGCATTCAGCTACATAAAAGGCCAGTGTCTAGGAGTTAGGGAGACATATTAGCAGAAATGGTACATGATATTCTTAATCATCTTTTTTTACTGCATAATCACCTTCATCTAAAGTCTCGCTGCACTGCCATGTTTCGAGCTCAGGATGGACAATCCCAACTCTGGCTCGAGATAGGGCCTTTTTTATCTTTACGTTAAGATGGCCTGAATCTACATTTTTGGTAAGGATGGTCTTAGCATGATGAATGTCCTGAAAAATACCACGAGTTACCAAAGTCTTGAAGTAAGTATTGAGTATAACTGCAACTGCAACACTAACAAAGTACAGTCAGGGGTTTTAAAATGTTTTTAAAAGGATGCAAGGACTCTACTTAGTTATAGTAGTGACTGCAGTTTTGGAATAAATGACCGAGGGACAGAAGAGAGAGAAAATGTGGGACAGAGAGAGAGGGACAGGGAGGGAGGGGGGGAGTAAAAGGGAACAAGAGGTTAAAGTAGGGAAATGTCCTGTGGCTGATTGAGGTGAAGTGGAAGTTTGGGTGTGATTGTTCAAACTGCCGGACATACTCCCTCGTCTGTATCCTGAACCCCTCCCACCCTCTAACCTCTATACACACACAGACACACACAAATACACACATACACACACACTCACACATTGAAATGCAGTGTAACTCGGCTGGAGAGAGTTTGGTCCATTTTAAGGTTGAAGGAACACACAAGGGCTTTTATTCAGCTGCTGATTCAAACTCCCCTTGGCTCGCACATGAGAGGAGAGCTGGGTTTAGTCTTAGTTCCCAGGGTGTTGAATAATAGACTCTGCAGCCTGGTTTCTTAGACGGAGGGGTCACACCCAAAATGGGTCATAGTTCAGCCGATGACGGGTCCCCTCATGACGAGAGAGGTGGTGTGTTTTAATGAGCCTGGGTCCCACGCTGAGATGATTAGCGTCTTGTCTTTTGGGCTGGAAAAGTATTTTAAGTGCTAAACTAGGCTAAACTAGCAGTCAACCGAATGTTTGTATTTAGCTCTTATTTCAACATTTCTCAGGGATTTAACTTTGCTGAGCATTAGGACAGATTTCAAGGGAAATGTCCAATACTAACAGTAAATTATAGTTAAAAACTAAAATAATCATAAACTGTATACAGGTAAGGTTGTTAGTATTTGGGAACTATTGAGGAACGCCACAGTCTGTTTTTTTAATTAAAGAGACATTTTAATTATTTACTCCTACTTTTCTTAAAGATTTGGGAACAAACTGGTATTGCTGTATCAACAGTTGACTTATTATTATAGTTAACGCTGTTTTAACCTACATTTAAATTATAACACACAATCATTTTAGATATATCCGAGCTACTTCCTGGTTCCACTTAAGAGTACCATATCTGTGCATGCAGTTTAAATAAACAATTGAGGAATAAGAAGCGTATTTTGGGTCCAGTTCTTTCTAACCTTTTCACTATGTTGCTTTCTCTCTTTGACACTATGGTGGAGCTGAGACTCACAAGGTCGCTGCACAGGAGTCATCAAGTTGACGGGTAAAATAATACAGTAACCAATGATTGACCAAAACAATCAAATTAACTTTCAACCAACCCCTGTAAGGTTACTAGCTGTGTGTGTTTTCTATACAAGGATGTATTGTGTAAATGTTGCGTGATGCTCATCCAACTAAATACATTTGTTTTGCCATTTAAGATATTTGCTGCCCTTTTCCTCTACAAAAACAACCTCTTAACTCTCGAGCTATGACATTGGTATAATACAGGTTAGAGAACAGGAACCACCTCTCTGTGGCAAACAGCGCATTGACCAGGAAGAGATGGAGGATTGGGACCGATTTAACTCCAGCTGCAGCTAAAATAACAAAAACACACCACACAGCTGGATGTTCAAACCTTAAAGGTCCCTGCTTCTTACCCTGTCACAAACCCGCTGCTTTGTGTACAACTTTATATGTAAAGAAAGGAAAAACAGAAAGCAAAACCTGCTTCCCTCTTGGAAAAAAACCCAAAATAAGCTTTCTTCCTTCCTCACTTTGCATCCTACATGTTTTGGCACACTTGTTCGGGCTTCTTGAACACGTGTCGGTTTCTATTTTGGAAAGGCGTGTGATACAGATCTATTGATTTTCGCTAAACAGACACTAAAAATAAGAACAAAAAAGCCCAGCACATTATCCACAGGTGCAGCTGAGATGAATGAGTCACGGTGTTTTGATCCAGCAGTAAAAATAAAGTTAATGGAAGAAGGCTTGAAACCCTGTGTGGGCTCCGGTATAAACCTCGGCCCAAGCTTGTAGACCATTTCCAGCATAAATACAGTAATTGAGTGACACATCTATTTTCTATTTATGTGCTGGTTGCATAAGAACAACAGAGATAAGGACTGTGGAGAAAGGCCAGAGCCTCCGCCTGAGAGAAAGAGATGCAAAGGAAGTCCAGAAAGAGGCTTAGATACAGCGAGAGGTTTAGAAGGTCAGGATCCATAGATAGACATGAAAACAGAAAGGACACAGATAATTAACAACGGCAGTTTTTCTATGCTTCGCACATGTGTAGCATTTGGCTGAAATATCATGACATTTGAACAAAACAAGACAAAGAGCAGCTCTGGACATTCAATCGTCTCTAGTTGGGGGGAGTGCATGTTTGTTTGTGTGTGTGTTTGAGAGAGGCAAGAGCTTGGTTGGCCATTCAATAGGTGTACTCCAGCCAAAATGAACTTTGCGTGTGTGTGTGTGTGTGTGTGTGTGTGTGTGTGTGTGTGTGTGTGTGTCCTATCTCCAGAGGCACCTCTTCAAAAATATTTCTCATCTAAAGCTCGTAACGCGATGCTGGGAACAGCTGCTACCTTTGCTTGGGGACACCTTTAAGCCTGTGTTTTATGTGTGTCTGTTTGTGTGTGTCTCTGTGTGTGTGTGTGTGTGTGTGTGTGTGTGTGTGTGTGTGTGTGTGTGTGTGTGTGTGTGTGTGTCTCTGCATGTGTGTCTGCATGTGTGTCTGCATGTGTGTGTGTGTGTGTCCGCATGTGTGTGCCTGCATGTGTAAGTGATTGAGGTGTGAGTCACTTTGAGTCATAGCTACTTAATTTAGCTCACTGGTTGAAAGCGAAGAGAAGACAACAGGACACAAGACACAAAAACAGAAGAGGGGATAATAATGAAACACACAGGATAAGGAAACATAACATAAGATTAGAAGTAGTTCAAATGAGATGGAAAAGAGGCTAAAAGCAATAGTGCGATAGCTACTATCTTTAGCTAAAAGGTAACTGTCAAATTGAAAATGAGAGGAGCTTTGATCTGACTCTAGCATGCTCGTGTTTAACAATTATATGGTGCGTTAGCAAGCACACTTTTGGTAATTAGCAATAACACTAACTATAGCTGATGCTGAGGAAATTAGTTCTTCAAGTTTATGTCATAAACTGAAGTATTGGATACACTGTTTTTGCACGATGATGATGTGAGACAATCCTCCTGAGGGGTCAACAGACCAACATTAGCATCCTTGGAACAGTCAAATATCCAATTTGAACATTTAGTAATCAAACAAACCATTTCCAGAATTACTTCACACAGCATTAAAAAAGGACACAATCGACATAAGGAAATGTGTTTCCTTGATTTCTAGTAGAATGTATTCATAAACAAAAACACTTTGGCATTGAAAACAGAAGACTAAAGCGTTGAAAGTGCTAAAACCTACACAATAAAGTGAATAAAAACTAAATCCATTGGGCGTTTTACAATTACTTTCATTTTCCTTTCCTCCTTACCAACCTATTAACCGTGGATTGTTCTGTAAAAACAAAGACGGGCACCATCTGCAAGATCAGCACTCACAAGGACAAGTGACGGGAAGGGAAAGTGCAGAAAAGGAAGGATGGGAAGGGATGAGAGGAAACGACATTTGGTTGTCTCTCATAAGGTTTTACGTTTTTTTCCCTAAATGGAAAAAACGATTAAGAAATGGAAGTAACCTGCGTCCTTAAGCAACTCTCAGCCCCTTAAACAAAATGTGACTTTTTCAAATCAAGTGCATGAGGACATCACAGATTATTCTTTATCTGAATTCAATTTAGTGCTTACAACATCCAATTCGAAAAGCTCACCAGCATATATACGCAGTTTCTATACTACAAGTACGTGCAAGTATCCACACAAATCCCTTACACGTACCATTCTGCTCTCTCCTCTGACACAATATCACCCTTTCAGTTTCAGATGATTGTTTTTGCTCTAAGTCTTCCTCCTCTTCATCCCAGTGACAAAGGTCACTACCAAACAATGGCCTCCAGCAGCTGGTGGCCTGGCTCACTGCCAAACCATTTGACCCTGCAGCTTATCAGACAGTAACCATTAAAATACTTTCAAGCAAAACATAATCTGAGTCACTGCTTCTGTTTTAGTAAGTCACAAAAAAATCCTGAAAAAGAAACAGTGCACCGTGTCACTAAGCCCGACTTCAAGATTCTTGTTGCACGGTAACACACCATTTATACATGTGATGAATGCCATGGTAACTGTGCAACGTGCTGCCACAACTTTGCAGGTTATGTCTGTTTTCAAGCAGTTCAAACCGTCCTGTGTTCTCGCTACAGACAGGACTTGTAAGTGAGTTACAAAACAGGAAATGCGTTACACATCATGTGCTTTACCCAAAACATATCTGGTCTCTCCCTGTGATCTTTATCCATGCAAAGTCTAACCGGATTACCTACGGTGATACCATTTCTCATCGTAGGATTCCCACACCAAAGGTTTTCTTATTTTTCTGACCCAGGAATAAGAAGCGTGCGCCTTAAAACATGATCATAATGTTTAGTGTGCTGGAACAAAATAAAAAAAATTAAGTAAAACTAACTTGGTAGATGCATGAAATTGTTGACAGCCGAATGAAAAGTTGTTCTGTTGCACAATAAGGTGCTTTTTCATATGCAGGTAAGTTATTCGTTTTATAATCTTTTAGACCTATAGCTATATGGTTTACACTTTACGAGAAGCTCCACCTTCACATCGTTTTCAAACCTGGATTTCCAAGATTGCTTTCGTACCAAGCTAAACTTAGAACATCAACTCTACACTGTCTTATCTTTTAAAAAACAACAGTGAGTCTGTGAGGATGGGCTGGCTGACGTTTATATGAAAGAGCCCATTGTAGAGTTGAACTAATTAAGAGGCCTCGATTGAGATTCATCGACAAAAACTGGGGTCAGGGGGTCAAACTGCACCGTGGTCTTTAAGTGAATTAGATATGAATCAGCTATTGATGTCTTCCAAACTCTCTAATTGTAGGGGGAGTTTATTATTAAGTTTAACTAATACATGGATGATTCAGAACATGAACTTATCTAAAGATACCTGACTAGACACTACATCTAAATGGTGGGAATTGTCCTCATGACCTTTCTTCCACAGTTCACTGAGTTGCTGCACATCGTGCTGTGGTGCGTTCACGCTGTATTCATGTCAACGGCCTATTAAAGCATTACTAGTGGATGAACACAGTCTAAAAGTCGTGAGATGAACTCTTGTCCGTGTTGCGTCTCTGTGAAGACTTTTTCTTTCATCACAAAAGGATTATGGAACAAAAAAGGAAGGTGCACAATAATTTAACTTGTCATATTGGAGATACTTGACTGCTGTGTGCAGTTATTTTTACCCATAAAGAGGCAAAAAGTATCCAAAACAAAGCTTTTGCCTCTGGTTTAGTTGGAGAAATTGTAAGAAAATGATCTGGTGTTTGCGGTTAATGTTTTTCGGCTGTTTGACAGTAGATGTTCGACTGGCCGAAGCCGCTTACAATTGTGCTTTTAGCTTAGGTCATACGCTTGGAGTTTCTACTGGAAAGCTAGAATGTTTGAGAGCTATTAGGACTCAACCATACAGACTACCTGGCCACAAACTGTGAGCTACAATTGTCTCAAACCTACAAAGCACTTCAGACTGTAGATCTGATTTCTGATTACCAGAAACTCTCCCACATGGCTCACACGGTTAATACAGTAACTCCCTCTGGTCCTGATTGCACCAATCATGTAGTCTTGAAAACCTCTCAATTTTTATTCACAGAGCTTTAATTTCCAATCAACTAAATAAAAGCCTTTTCTAATCTGATGATTCCATTGGGAAGATAGTATAATTAATCTCCCAAAACTGTCTTTTTTTTACAGCTGAAAGATAAATAAATTGTATTGTTTGACAAGGCTAATATAAATGTTTATTCACAACAAAGGACATGGTTTACGGTTAGGAAAACATCACGGTTTGGCCTCAAATGACTATATGAAAGGCAATAATAATAACTTTGTTAAGGATAGGAAACAATTACAGTCATGATTAAAAAATAACACGCACACTGTTGCTTAGACAAAGTGGAGGTCTTGTGTATTCAGGTCCACCGTTTTGTTGACCCACCCACCCCCCTGCTCTCTGTGGACATTGTCACTCTACTTTGTTCCGGTCATAATCACTTTGGCCACTTAAGGGTTTACCGTAAACATATGCCGTTCCGGGGAAAGTTGCTGAAATGACTGACTGATCTTAGGAGGACCATCGCCTTATTTCTTGCATTTTAAACCCTTTGATGTTGTATTCACTGCCAAGGGTAACCAATGATAACATATGCTGCTCTTAGGTATTATGAGTTTGCTTCATATCCGAAACACCTTCTGGAAACTGCCGTATATTTACTTATCCCTGGTTTTATTGCCCTCCCACCTTTTCTCTCCATCCAGGAATGAATCACTCCCATGAGAGGAGCTGGAGTGGCACTTCAGTCTCAAAACAAGCAGACTCTTCCCTCCCGTTTGGCACTGATGTTTACACAGGAACGCTTTATGGCCCAGATCCAGGCCACAAACCGTTGCTGATATATGAAAACCTTATGTCCCTTTTTTCTGATTTCCATGTGAAAATTATTGAATCCATCTGAAGGATTCGATGCTCTACGGACTGAGGCCATCGTCAATCTTATGAATCAACTTTCAAATCAAGTTGGATAAAGCCAATCATTATTTGGCAGTCTGAATGGAACTTAGTTTGTATTCAATAAAGAATAATATCATAGAATAACCACTTCTAAATCATGTGTTACAATGAAACTGATTTATTGTTTAATCCAAAAATGGTTTTATTATTCTCCTAGAATCTGACTACAAAGGATTACCCAAATCATGTTCCAGCCCAACTGAGGCTAAAGCAGCTCTGAGGGATCCTATGAAAACCAGATGGCAACAAAAACAAATGTCCCCGACAGAAAAGTCTGTTCCGAAACAAAATTAAAGCTAAACAAGCAGATGACCCCCACTCCCATAACAAACAGTCTGTCCCAAAACACACTCGTCCAGTCTGGGACAAAGTGGCGGGAATACGTGGACGACATACAAACGCAGACAGGCCGGAATGTTTGCCGTGACTCGTTAGTGACGCACTATTTGTTGTTATGCCACGCTGCACTGCACTTATTGTTGAGGAGGGACACTTCACACTTGTTGGAGGAGGAGGAGGAGGAGGAGGAGGAGGAGGGGGAAAGTGGGGAGGGGTTCTGTAGTGAGAATGAAAAGTCGAGGGTGTTCTCCATTCGTTTCCTTCTTTCCCTGAAAGCTCCCCCCACTGCCCGTCTCCCTTCTACTCCCCCAACTCTCATGTTGTTCCTAATGTCTTTCCTGTAGAGGGGTAGGACCTGTTCCCACACTGAGTACATCTCACTCACACACACACACACACACACACACACACACACACACACACACACACACACACACACACACACACACACACACACACACACACACACACACACTAACTCTCTCTAGCTCTCACACACAGGCACACTCTCTCTATAACACACACCACACACACACACACACACACACACACACACACACACACACACACACACACACACACACACACACACACACACACACACACACACACACACACACACACACCAATATTGTTAGATGTCTAGATAAGAGACTACATGGACGGATAAACAATATTGTGGTTTGTAAGATGTTTATATATATTCTAAACATTTAAGGACATGACAAGATATATCATTATGACTATCACTAATCATTAAAAAGGTCATTTTACTTTAAATTGTTACTAAGTTTAGAGTAAGCTCAGTTTGTTTTGTTTGTTTCACACGGGGCCTTTTTAAATACTTTGGGTACTAAGAAGTGACTGTGTTTTCATCTTTATAGCGATGAGGATTGGTTATAACTTCTTTCTCTTTTCTGGAACGTTCTTTCATCAGGCTACTGTTATCCACTTGTTTATGTTGGCTGGCATTTTCGTTCTCCTGCTGACGAAGTAGTGCTAACATTTTTACTACTTCAGGCTCAGTATTTGCTTGTCTTGGGTTCAAATGACTTTCGTTTTTCCCAGCCAGGAAAAAGAACGTGTCTCTTCTCTTACAAACAAGACAGTTCTCCATATATGACCAGAACAACTGTGAACATGGTGTGAAGGGACTTGTTTTGCCATTACTTCTTCAACTTGAAGAGGCATTTCCTGTATGTCCAATGGCCTTTTGCCCAAAACTCCCATTTAAACCGCTTTGTCATCATACAGACGTCAGTGCGTTGATAACAATCTGATAAATGAGAGATGTTAAAAGGTTTCAGAATGATAGAGGTGAATTGAGTAGGTTCATATCTTTCAAAAGTGTCTGTTGTGTAAGCTCCTGGCAAAACATAGCGTACCGAATAAGCTGACAAAATAGATTGCACAAGGCCAAAGTTTGAAATAAACCTTTCGTGTGTGCCACTGAGCAGGAGGGAACACAAAGCTTGTTTCCTGTTTGTGTCACATTCAAACCCCTCCCCTCCATTTCCTTCCCTTGGGTTTGGATTATGCACCTGCGCCTAAAGGCCAGCGTAAACACTTTCAGCTGCTCGGCTGGGCGCTGCATTCAGGCGCACAACAACACATGTGGAGAAACAATGCAGCTCCTGGGTGAAAACATGTTTGTTTTTCAGCCATCCTTGACCGAATGAATAGAAAGTCGAGGATGCCCTCAGATTCGTTTGCATTCTTCTCGTTTCGTGTGGGCTGTTTACATTTGGTCACTGGGATGAATATAGATTTCACGTCCATCTTATTATGTAGAGGAATGAATGGAATGTGACCAGCTGCTCTACTCCTTGTTTAAACTCAAGGATTCTCGGTCTAAGGGATAAATGTGGTCAAATGAAAAAGCACTACAGTTACTGGAGAAGTTCTTTGAGAACATATAAGTTAAAAAAAAAGATACATAAACATAACATCGGTTATTGCAATATAATCAGCTTTATCGCACATTTTCTTCATATTGGGAAGACCTAATATTAGTTTAGCAAGCTTTGCTTTAGCTTTTTTGTTATGTTTTATGAATGTGATATAAAAGAAATGGCTGATTGATATCACAATATCTATCCACTTTATGACAATATGTTTGAATGCAAAACAAGGTGGTGCAATATGGGAAATTGGCAAGTTAGTTGAAAATCAACAACACACACCCAACAATTGTCTTTGAAAGAAATGAAAGGACTTTGTGTATAAAGGAAAAGAAGGCCACTCTGTCATTTTCTGAATCCATTGTATGGATCCATTCACAAGAAGTTATGAGGTTGTAGAAAAACAACGCAAGAACGACAAGGAAAAACATTTCTTGCATCAGGCCGAGTTGCATTCTGAGGTTTCTCTAAACCAACAGGATTAATCGGTCATTGTCTGTCAGCAGGATGTCTTTAGATTACAGTGTTTACACCGCTAATCAGTGCAGAGTTGCAGTCTTTGTGAAGAAGATAAAGGGGAAAAACAAGTTTTGGTGCATTTTGAATAGTCTCGTAACATCCGGAGTGATTGATCAACCATTGTGAGGAGTTGAAGTCAGTTTGCGTTGAAAACACCAACAGAATTCCTTAGAAAGAATCCAATTTGGTTTTGGACGTTCAACAAAACACACACACACACAGAAATACTGTGTGTACCAATTCCCTCTGACTAAATCCAGCGCCACATCTGCAGACAGTGTAGGAGTGGTTTACAGTAAAAACCACCGGAGCTGCAGTGAAATTACAGAAGTAAATCAAAACACTCCGAGACTGTGCCTGCTCCCAGATGTATCTTTACTTTTGTTTTTAGTAAGAGCCTGGGCAGCTCACATCCTACCTCAGACATCTATTGGGTTTTAACACTTTATAGGGAGGACTGGAAAGCGGCAGAGTGGGGACCTCCTACAGAAATTGAGCTGGAAGAAAGGCAAGAGTGCCTTCAGTTCACTGTGTCTTTAAAAAACATGTAACATGAATATGGGTTTTACTGACTCCTTTCAAATGTTTACTTCTCATGGGTTGTCAGCTTTAATTAGACAGGTAATAGGGGGATACGAGGAGGCATAATTGAGAGGCAGAGGAGAGAAGTAAGTCACCAAAATTGGACAAATTACCTTTCTTTGAAAGAGTACACACACAGTAAGAGTATGTTGCATTGGTTGTCCATCAGAAACCACTACTGAGTGGAAGTCTGGAACTTTCTGTGCTGTGAGGAATTTCCTTTTCATTTGTTGGAAGCCAGTTTGTAGTTTTTGGCTGTCATATTTTATACGCATAAAATATGACACGCACTGTATTGTGTTATGAATTCAAACATTTCAAATGGATGCACAAAGGTGTCAGTCATACTGTATAAATAGTGTCTGACGTAGAACTGAAAAAGGAAAATAGGATTCAAATATTCCAACAGGTTCAGGCTTTGTCTCTGGTCTTTTATGTAAAGCAGATGTGGGTCAGTGTAAGGAATGTAAGGTTATATAAACAAAGGGAATGTAAGGTGTAGTGTGTGTGTGTGTGTGTGTGTGTGTGTGGGTGTACCTTACTTCCTCAGAGGAAATCTGTGTGTGTGACATGGATGTTCAGGGCACATCCAGGAAACAGGCCCTCTGTCCACCTATCATCCATCACCAGCTACTATCACAGGAGTCAGATGTGAAGAGGCGGGGGGG
>NW_011350685.1:75354-99908 GCF_000735185.1 Notothenia coriiceps
GGGGGGGGGGGGGGTTCAGTTAAGTTTCAGTTTAAGTTACTTAGGCAATGCGGAATGTAGATTCTTACTAAGGGAGAGTAATTTAATTATCTGTTCTCTTTCTTTATTTAAATAATCAAGTGACAACATTGTTTTTTTTTCTTGTAAACTATGGTGCAATTTTTTAAAGAGTGAAAACATAACCAAAACTAAAAAAGGTACAGAAAACACCAAAGCGATCAGGCAACAGTTTTTCTCTTCATGTCTTTATATCCATTCTTAACAGCAGGAGCAAAAAGACACAGATGACGATTGACGTTCAAACCTTAGTCATCAATTATGCAATCAAACACCTGCATTTTACCTCTGTTGTTTTACTAAATGAAAGCCAACACAAAGAACAAATATCAAAGGAAGAAACATTTTTAAATCCTATAAAAGTTGGCATGCCCCACACAGATCAGCTGTCTGCCAACCTGTCTCAGTCATAATGGAGCCAGATAAGCATTTCCTGCCATTACGTGGCTGCTGTTGCTTTGGGTGGAAGCAAACCCCTTTTCTCTGGTCTTTATGTCGCTATAGCAACTCAAATCACAGGGCACAAGGTTTAACAGCAAGATTAATCACTTCAAATAAACTGGTTTGCATTTTGAGCGACTGAATGAAACAATGAGCAAGCAAATTAAGTGACGAGGAAGCGTGCATTGTTGCATTAAGCTCAATGCACACGTTTGTTTCCTGTACACTTGTTTTGAAGTCAATGTTTAAAACTGATCTCAGGCCTGTTGATTTGGCTAAAAAAAAAAGCCTGAGGATCTCTCTTTCTCTTCTTTGTGACGAGTATGATGTATATTAACTAAACAGTCATTCAAATGGAGTGCATTATTCATAATATCCTCATTTTAACAAGCACATTTTCACCCTTAACTGAAGAAAAAGCACAGATAGTGACAGCTGTGTAGCATTCACATTCTCTCACTTCTTTTTCATATTTAATCACCTATAAATAAAATGACAAAACACGGATTAATAGCCACTTATTGTCCCCAAGAAGGGTCTGGGGGCTTCCAGTAGCCGAGTCAGACCTCTTACTGGAAGCCTGTGAGTCACCCGTCTCCCTCTCCTCCCCCAACCCCCCCTACCCTCCTCCTGATATATCCCTCATATCAACCTCTCGACCTGAACTGTCCTCATGCATGTCTATCTTCACGTCCTCCACGCATGTTAGCATTTAAATGTAAAAGGACAGTTAAGGGACTTAGAGCAGGTCGGTGTTTTCATGCAGCTGGATTACTTCTTCTCTTTAAATTGTACTATACAAGTGTATGCATTCCTGAGAGTAAAGAATGTCACCACAAAAGCCCCCACCCCTCTGCCCCTACGCCTTTATACCCCGACCCCCTCCCCTCCCCCGATTCTCGCATTCTCCCCCCTTTGATATCCCTCTCTTACCCGAAACTGTAATGATCTCACCCAGCTGTCACTGTTTAATCCCACCCACACTCACTACAGCCCCTACGCCTGTTTCTGCTTCTGCTGCTGGTGGCGTCTGACATCATTTGTTTTGTGTCAGTTTCCTGGAAATCAAAAACACGCTGCCGGTTGAAAAGCTTTTGAACCATGTTTTTTGGGGCATTTTAGTTTAACTTTAAGTAATGTTCTCATTGTAAAATGCTCTAAGATACAGGCTAGCTTTGTGACCTTTATGTATTGGGAAAAATACAAATTTAAAAAGGAATACATGGTGCAACTGGGGTTCAAAGTAGAAAGAATAAATCGTATTGATCCAAGAAGCAAACTGAACAACATAAATTCAACAATATTATATGACGCGCAGTTTAAGAATTTACCAATTATCGTGTCATTAACCCAACATTAAGTTGAATCTGCACTTTTTGGGCCACTTAGTAACATGAAAAACACGATAATTACATGTTTCTACCTTTAAAATAGATTGATTAAAGCATCTTTTTTCTGCTCACCTGATAAGCATATAGATACGAGTAAAATATTTCTATGAATTTTCTCTTCATTTGTTCTCCAAGTGCTGCTTAATGCTTCAGGAGCTACATGCTAACTTCATTCATTAGCTGGGAGTTTGTTGGTAACTCTCGGTTCATCACTCCTTTCACATACGAGCTTACAGTTGATCTCAGGTAAACATTTACCAGAACTTCCCTTTTTCAGATTTCCCCCCGCCATTTTCTATAATCTTTTATCTGAAGTGAGTCACAGTTCTCATATATGATAAATTGTGAATATTCTATAAGACGTTGATCAGTTTCTTCCATGATGATAAACCTTTGCCTTACAGCGTATACTGGCATGACAACGGAAAATCAAGGTCAAGATTGAATGACTTTGAAATCAGAAACCTCTGCAGCATTATAATCTTTATGAGACGCGTGGGCAAGATGATGAGTGGTTTTCTGGTGCAATTTTTGTAAATGACGTACGTTCTAAACAAAGTGACCTTTATGCTAAACGCCTGCACATCAGGGCTGTGCTTTACACAGGGACGCAGATACTTTTTTGTGACCATTTTCTCTTCACCATTGGCCTTCTAGCTGGACAATGTGGGCAGAAAAGAAGCAGTACACTTAAAATTAAACCATCTTCTCATTTGACCAATAAAGCCTCTGGAACCATGCTGCCTATGTTTAAATCCTGCAGTATGGCCCCTCTACATCTCTCTTGTTTAAAGACAATTAAGTCATTAAAGCCATATTAACTAGCAAACAGTGAATTCTCTCTTTTGTTGTTTGCAAACCATTTTAAGCCTAAATAAATGTGATTTCACTTCGCCTCACAATGATGAATGCTTTTCTAAAGGTCTTAAGGGTTACATAAGATGCTTTTTCAGAATATAAATTATTCATTTCTGCCTAGTTCCACTTTAGGCTGTTTAAACAGAAAGGGACATTTGACATTATGAACAGAGAGAGAACAACATGTTTGAAACACCTAAATTGTAAATAAAATCAACTTCACATGCAGATGCGATATAAGGCTGTGCACTGCAGCGGACTGTACTCAGGAAGTAACTCTATGGCGAACACATCCATATAACAAATACTTGGGTAGGTCTGGGGTGTTACCAGTTAAGGATAACCTTATTTACAGACATCTTCGATCACTACAGGAACTCTTCCACAACAGCACTGCCGAAGGCACACAGGGGGATAGGGAAAACCAACTCCCATGAGGGCCCTCACTGAGCCTACCACGTCAAGTCACACACAGGAAGAAGATGCGTGTGGTCAGTGTGTGTGTGCGTGTGTGCGTGTGTGCGTGCGTGTGCCGCTGTGTGTTGCGTGGTGTGTGTGTGTGTGTGTGTGTGTGTGTGTGTGTGTGTGTGTGTGTGTGTGTGTGTGTGTGTGTGTGTGTGTGTGTGTGTGTGTGTGTGTGTGTGTGACCGGGCATGGGCATACTACGCAGCCGGAAGCTGTGCGCTCGGGTGCAGGGTGTAGGAGTTGGGTTATTGAAATGATACAACCCTGTAGCCTGTAAGAAGCAGAGATCAGCTATTCTTGCCTGAACGGTGATGTGTCAGAATGTAAGAGGCGTCAGTGATCAAAAAATGAGCGCCGCCCACAACATCAGGGCCCGGCCATGCTGTAAATCAAACGCTGTGATTATGTAATTTGATGATTATGCAATGAAAAGGACTGGACTGTGTTGCGGTGGATGGCAGCGGTGCAGTGGCAGTTGAAGGGGTGGGTACGGTGTGTACACACCTCACCTTAATTACCATATTTTAGAGGAAATTAGACTGTTGGAGGGAGCACAGTTTATATATTTAGAGTACACTCTAAATATTTATAAAAAGAGATGAGGTGTTTCTTTATACTAACAAAGTAAAAATGAAGTAAACCTGCCCAAAAAAAGAGAGTACATTGAAAGACTGTACATACCGGTAAGTACAACAGGATTCACTGTACATATTCCTGTTGTTACAAGAAAACCTAATAGAGATAATATGCTTGTTTTCACTTCAATTTAAGGATAACTTTGTGTCATGGGTGGATTAATTTCAGCATTTGGTTAAATCCTTTCTAAACTCCATCGGATAAATACAACAAAAAAGAGAGACGGTTTTACTTAACTCTTAAAAAATAAATGCAGCAACATGCAATTAATGCGGTTACTAAACAATCAATCTTGTAAATGACCACTTTGCCCTCACTGTTCTCTGTGTTGAATAGTGTAAACAGGCACTATAGTTGAGATTCAAAAACTATGCTTATAGATTTACTCAAAGGTACAATTAAATGGTTTACCAATAGAACTAGGTATTGCAAGAAGGGTTATTATCCGATATAACAACCTGTGGGCAACAGTCTGGTTTGTATGACGAAACTCAGGTTTAGAGTGTGTTCACTACCTTTACACACAAACATGTTTGAATGTTTGTGTATGTATAAATTGTTCGAGTCAGGGTATGATATGTGAACTTAAATGTAGCATGTTGTAGCTTCTGGGGGAAACAAACAATACCAACAACACTTGATTTATCCTGCGTTCAACTGGATTATCACACAACTAAACAAAAATATTTTAGATTAACAATCATCCAAATTACTTTGTTTTAGGGCCCCTTATAGTCAGAGAGAAGTCAACACAAAATAAATATATCTCTGCAGTTTTCTTAATTTATACCACAACAAGCGTTTTTTTGTTCTATAGCCCGCAAACTGCTGTCAACTATATCCTTTTCTATGGTAACATACACCTGTTTTCAGCAACAAAACAGGTTACAAAGCAATCTATTTCTGATTTCAGAATTAGAAAACATACAGACAAAGTTAGCTGGGAAGCAAAATGAACCTCGAACAGCGAAAAAGTTAGATATTTTTCTTGGAAACTAAAAGAGCTGATAAACAAACATAATATACATATATTGTATATGCATTTTGCTTCATGGGTCATGTCCAATGACAACTGTATATTACCTTTATTGGGCCAGTTTGAAGACACCATCCACTTACTGCTATCTTATTTCCATACAGTGCTAAAAAACACAAAACACAAATGGTTAGCAGAAATGGCAATAAACCCGTTTCTGATTCTGATTAAATACACCTGTGCTTTTCCCACTAGGACACTATCAATATGGCTGCCGAGAAAATCTTTGCAAAACAATGCTACAATATTTATGCCTTTCAAGACTTTCTTTATACAATTCTACAACAATATATTAACAAATAGCTTAGCTAAATATGTGTGTTTTCCTGCATCTTACTCTCTCGACAGTGTTTTATGACAATATTTACCATATGTAACGTTGTAAACACAACATAAAAACAGTCAAGGCTTATAGTCTTTTAAACTCTTGATTTTTAAGCAACTAAGACCAACTTACAACCACAAAGGCTCCACACACATTCTTCAGGAAACCTTACACCTTCCATAGTTCAGCTCTCCTAAAAAAACATTCGCGGCCCCTGTCTGCGGTTGAAAAGAAGGAACTCGACGGACGGAGAGCCAGCCAATCAGAATCCACGGAGATTTCGATTTTTCGTCTCCTCCTCTGCGATTGGTTCGCACCGCCCCTAGAGGCACCCGCCCCTGAGCAGTGATTGGTGTGTTTTCCCGGCTCTATGGAAGTCATTTGAATACGCCTTGCTTTGAGGCTCAATACGGCGCTGCTGGTTCAAAATTGACTCAAATATCAGGAGCAGAGAGACAATGGAGGAGAGCACGGTGCAGACACACTGCTGAAAGACTTATCTGTCTGTTACTCACTGTGCAGGCTTATCCCTAACAGCGGAGATTACAAACATTTTGGACAGTCTTTTTCTCCGCTTTTTCAACTGTTTATTCCGGGGAGAGGTTGCATTCGGAGAGCTGCAACTTATAAGAGGTAAATTGTTGGGGGTGCGGATGGTGGGGTTAATTATAGAAACTATGAACATTATTCTGGTTGATCTAGGATTAGAAAAAAATGACGCTTAAAGTCACAAAATTATTATTACAACGTTGTATTTAATTGCAATCATGCATTTCCCATCACTAAGATCATCATCCCTTAAATAATGTTTAGTAATGCTTTATCTCGTTGCTTTAACAAGCATCTTTACTAAAATGCAACTTTTTAGTAAACAAACACAACTTAAATGCTTTGGTTTAGTCTTGGTATTAAATACCAGCATACCCTCTCAGTTCTTTTTTTTTTGGTTTACTTCAGTTGTTGTTGTTATTGTTTACCACCCATGTGAGTTATAATTGGGCTTGCTGTCATACGCACAAACGTTGCTCACCAGGCAGAACCTGTGATGGGAATGTGGTTACACAGCATGGCTTTTTCACAGTCAGCTTTTACTTTTACTGTGTTATGACTCAGTCAGAAACCCATAATGTAAGCCAGGCATGGTTGTCTTGTGGGGGTGTGTGTGTGTGTTTGTGAGAGAGAGATACTAACAGATTGTGTATTTGTCTGTAGGGAAAATAAAGAAGACACAAAACGTGTGTGCTTGTTGCCAAACCAACCTATAACAGTCTTATTCCCTCCGCACACACTTCTATATATACCAATGGTCCCTTAACTTGCTGAAATGAATGCCACAAGGTTCCCCTACTTTGCAAGCTTACTTATTGGATAAACCTAATTTTAAAAGGTTTATTTTATTGAATGATAACCGCAAAAGCAGGTATAAGGAACAGAAGCAACTTTATGGGCTACAACCGATCTAAAATCAGCTTCTTTATCCACTTAAAGTGACTTTTTCTAACTTTAATCGTATTGTTAAAAGTGTGTTCTGTTGGGTTGTGGATGTGTGAGATCTAAGGGTTTTAGACAATAGAAAATGTGTGCGTCAGAGAGAGAAAACCCCCTTACACAAGCTTAGTGTTATTATATCCCAGCAGCAACAAAGGAGATAATGGGTCTTTATCCTTACTAACAGTAGGTTAATACTGTACTAGCCTACCAGATCATACGAGGGACAGGTGTGTGTGTGTGTGTGTGTGTGTGTGTGTGTGTGTGTGTGTGTGTGTGTGTGTGTGTGTGTGTGTGTGTGTGTGTGTGTGTGACTTCTAACCCTGAGGAAATGCGTACTTGAATCCCATGTGTGTGGGAATTAAAGATAAAAACAGGATCAGCAGTGGGTGAATGGTATTCTGCTTACAATTAAAGTCCACCTGATATCAGGTTTAGTTCAGCTGCAGGTTTTTACAGTGGGCCTAATCGTCTGGCATTTTGACAGCCAAGGCAGGACCTAGCTCACCCGTATGATTACTCAAGCATGGGTGGAGTTCTGTTTTTTTAGCTCTGCTGCGTTTGGTCTGGTGATGTTGATGCTCAAAGTCTGGTGGTTGCTTGAAATTGTGATTCTCAGACCTCAAACATGAATACTGAGGTATAAATTGTTTACATTGAATCCTAAGGTCATGCAAAGTAAAGGAAAACAACCCCAAAACACAAAGGATTACGGGTATATAGAATCAAACCGCAGATTATCATGCTTTGGAAGCTGACAAGCTCATGGTACTTACAAAAGTAAAGTATATCACAATTTCCGTCGTAGATATTCAACATCATAAAATATAAAAAAGATTATGGCTGCTTGCTCAAATTCTGTACCACATTTACCAACGATGATGCTAATACACACTAGCAAATGTTCTTTAAACAGCAGAATCAGTGTAAAGTGGTGCTTGTCTATGGTAAGGCTGTTTAAAGGGTTGTACGTGTAAAACTTGCTTAGTGTGCTGTTTTGGCAAAACCACGAGTAAGTGATACGAGCAGAGTCTACTCTAGGACTTTAACCTCATTTATTGTAAGGAATAAGGCTGACTGCGAAGGGTTTCCCCCAAGACGACATGCTTGTCTTGCTCACACACGCCTCACCTGCTGTAACTTATTAGTGTCAAAGTGCATAAGGTACGAAGTAGAACAAAGATAGCGTTGCATTGCTTTGGCCTTTTGCCACACTGATAAATTGTTTTACAGCTCCCATTATCAGGTGCTTCTCTCTCACGCCATGGGTGCACCTTGTGTTAACCTACGTGCATGCTGAACTTTTTGTTAGTGTGTTTTCGAGCTCTTAGCCGTGCTCAAAGGCCTCCAATTTGATTAGACGACACAAAAAGTCTTTTCAAACAAGTCTTCCCTTTCAGCTCATGTTAGTTAAGCTTCAGGGGGTTTCAGCACTGACTATTATTAGGTCAGTGAGCACGTAGAGTCAGTTGCCTTTGAATAAGGACATTTTAGACTGACTCGGTTAGCTTCAGAGTGCTTGCCCATTATGATGCTTGGTTATGCTTGGTTTTTGTACTGTGTCTGTATTCCACAGTTCGCTATCAACTCTAAATGAAATGTAGTGGCCACCAAATATCCCCTCTAGGTTCCCACCGAATATCCCCTCTAGGTGCCCACCAAATATCACCTCTAGGTGCCCTCCCTCCATTGGACACGCACTGCTTCTCTCAATGAGATTTCCTGTCTAAATTAAGATTAAATAAATGCATAAATCCCCATACTGTTATTCTTTGCCAACACCACGATACAGTTCTCTAACCTTACCGAATGATTTAAGACTTTTAGTTCAAGATTCTACGAAAACTTTTACAGTACTCGTTGCTGGCTGGCTACCTGTATGGCGGGGCTATTGAGGTATGGTTTACTAAGACTACTCAAACTGCTGGTGTAATCCTAACAGAGACAACAAACATAATCGAAAAACCCAAAATGAGAAGAGAAATTGGGGATTGAATGCAAAATGAAGCGCCCGTTTTAATGCAGTTGTATATTTGGGCTACAGAAAAGTGCTTTTGTCACCACATTTAAAGGCTTGGTGGCACTTGGGCCATGTTAGCCAATACTAGCATCCGTCCCTGTATTTCCTTTTCACTTTATGAGAGCAGCTTGACCACGTGCAGTAATAATCGCTTACGTCAATACGCGGGTTTCGATGGGCTGCTATACAGAGATCAATTCCTGTAACTTTATTGTACTTGGCAAACAAGGCATGCATTTATTGGCACATGATCTTTCAGCAGATGATGTCTGCCAGGGAGAACGAACAAAAACAAGAGTTCACACCTTACGGAAGAATGAGAATGCTTTATGCTGGTCTGACTGATGTGAAAATGATCCGAGCCTGGGCGTCATACAGCCCGACGGTGGAAGGCAGAGTGTGTGAAAGCTGCTGTGTGTGTGTCTCATCTGCTCTGATCTCTTCCTGGGGGTCTTTGTGCGGTTGTTAATGCCATGACAGGATAGATAATACCTCTATTGTTGAAGACCTCCCCCCCTTGGCTCGTTCTCCCCCCCCCCCTGTTATAACTGGCATCAGTATTGCTGCTGGGTGTACCTTCTTTTTCGTATAACCACATTATGTGTGATTTTGAGAAAAAAAAAGCTTGAGTAAGATTGAAAGAATTTGGTTGTTCTTTGGAACCATTTGGAGTGAAGTTAGTCTTGAGCCAAGTGGTGCTTCTGAATCTGCTGGGATCCAAGAGGGAAGTTAGCCCAGCTGCAAAACAAATGCACTTCCCTCAAATCAATTAATTCCTGTGCAAATAACAAACTGAAAAACAACAGACAAAGGCAGCCTTAACATACAGTAGGATATAACTGTCACATTCATTAAACCTCCCAAAATGATGTCTCTATGAACAGCTTTGACAGATTTCCCTGGTTTAAATCCATTAGCAGTTGATATTTGCCTGCAGCTGCATCAAAATTATATTAGCTTTAACCTTCTGATGAACCAGGTTATGACATTTCAGGCTCCAGACTCTAAATTGGTGCCATTTGTCAAGGCAGGAGACACTGTCTGTCGTGTCACATTACGAAAACAGATGGCAGTTTAAATGAGCATACACTAGAAAGCCGGCAATGTTTTTAGATCGTGGTTATGTAGGTACAGCGTTTTGGAAGAACTATACATTTCTGCCATTTCCTGTATTTTGATTCCCACTTTAAACCAATCCTGCAAGGCTACTATTCTTCAAAGTTTACAAACAAGAACATTTGAACAATGCTTTCAATATGAAATTATGCTCCCAACACCATCATTAAGGCGTCCGCAGAGAGTCCAACCTATGATTTAAAGAGAGTAACATTTCTGCGCGGCAGCACCGAAGCCGCAAGCTAACCCAAGGGTCAACTTTTCAGGAAGTCAGTCTGGAAAAACCCAGGATTGGTTAAAAATTGGTTTGAGTTTTCCCATTTGTGTGAGGTCACCTTTCAGTGCAAACAGAAGCTTGAAATGAGGAATGGCGTGAGTTAATGTGACTCCTTATCAGCTTGACCACCAGAGCTTTTCCAGATTCTACTTTATTGGAACATTAGGACGGTAAAGCCACTGTAATCTTTTAACAGAGTTAGAAGGGAAACAGAAGGCAGAGATCACAGAGTTCAGAAGGCAGGCTGGCAGTGGACTGGCTTACAGTGGCATGACGCCAGGCCCTGTAGTATTCAGGAGTGTGTGTGTGTGTGTGTCACTCAAGCCATCATTTGTTTATGTGTGACATGTGTGTGTGTGTTTGGATTAAGCCGACATGGGGCTAGGCGCCATGGTGGACATGGGTGTGTGTAAGATGTTGGCTCAGGCAGACACTCCTCTGTCGGCGCTGAGATGAACAAACAAAAGTCTGCTGGATTCCTGCAGGGTTTTAGTTTTCTGGCTCAGTGTTACGCCAATGCGTGTTACATGTGTGTGTGCGTGCGGCTCGATTTACGCTGGCATGCGGTTCCTAGACAGACGACAGTAGCAGGATAAAGATGGCTCCAGAGTTAAAGAACGCCTTTTTGGTGATCTAGGATCAGCTTACCTTCCTCAAATCCAATTATCTACACCATTAAGGCAAAAAAAAAAATCATTGCTGCCTTGAAATCATCCATCTGTTGGCCTATTTGTTTACCCTCCTGCCGCCTTGACGCCAAAAGCTTCAAGAGAGTGATAAAACATACAATAAAACAGGAGACAGTGAGGAAAGAATCTGTTTTGTAATGTAAAACTTAAAAAAAATGGATTACACAAGGAGGTATCTTTCAACAAGCCAAAACAGTAAACAGAGGAGGGGTAACATTATGTGATTTAGTGTAATTACTTTCACAGACAGGCTTCTTAGTCTCAGCTTTGTGTGATCGAGTTGCTCAAACAGATATTTTCATAACATGCGGAGTGATGCAGCTTAAACTACAACCACATTCCCAGAGCACGGAGGTTGGGTCATACTGTCATAGTAGGAAAACTACAGACGACATCACTTTTGATTCATATGAAGGAGTGTGACTCAAATGACAGTGTATTGTGATGTTTAAATACCTATTGTAGAAGGCAAAAAGAAGACGTCAGCAAAGAAAAAGAAAAAGAATAATTCATTCAGGGAACAGTCTTATGATAAAAAGTACTATAAGGAAATATGCATAGGGCTACTTTTTGGTTGCTATTGGTTTCATTTTTCTGGGTCTATTAGGTCAGTGTTTCCTAGAGGGGTAGCAACATCTATCATTAGTTGGTTTTCTACTATGGAAAAATTCTGTTTGGTATCTGAAGACCTTTCTATACTAATTGCTGTTTTCATGCAGTCATAACATACTGTGTTAGGAAAAGATCAGACCACTTATTTGAAGTGGCTTTTGTTTTTGTCATACATTTGGAATGACTGTATTAGATCATAAAACTACTTTATCTCCCCATTTGATTGAGAAGATGAATTTTATAAAGATATACATTATACTGATATTATGTCCATGATTTGGTCCACATTGACCTCCTTGTGTCTCTCCTTCAGGTCATCATGCCTCCCACAACCCCATACGCCGGAAAGTTTGGCTCTTGCGTAGCTTACGGCAACAACAACAATAACCATCCTCAGCCTCACAGCCCGTACCGCAACGGCACCGGCCCAAACCCCTCCAAGGAGAACGTCTACAACGGTGCCTACGTCTCCGCAGAGAACCCCTACGACATCCCGCAGCCTCAAAGCTCGTGTCGCAGCTCCTCCGTGTCCTCCATGACCACCAAGGAGCATCGCTACAACAGCAGCTGCGCCGTTTCGGAGAACCCGTACACCTCGCCGCAGCCTCGTAGCCCCCGGCAGCACAGCACTTCCTGTCCCGGACGCGCTTACCGCCACACGACCGCCACCACTAGCAGTAGCAGTGGAGGTAGCAGCGAACAATCTTCACGCAGCAACTCTGTGGCAGCCAAAGGAAGACGCTTCGGACACGGAGTCACCGCCAGCTACGGGGAGATGTGTTACCATGACAACAGCTTGGTCTCAGCATCACTTGAGGCGTTGATCCAGCACCTGGTTCCCACGGTAGATTACTACCCTGATGTAAGTGACGGTAAAGTGCTCTTAAACCTCCCTTTGTAAAAAGACTCTCTCGTCCTAAGAGATGTTTTTTTTTCTTTCTTTCCCATCATCAGAGGTCGTATGTTTTCACCTTCCTGCTGAGTTCACGCCTCTTCCTGCACCCCTATGAGCTCATGACGAAGGTTTGCCACCTGTGCGTGGAGCAGCAGCGGTCTGGAGACGCCCTGCTGGATAAGGTGGGCGGATAACACACACGTGCACACACACACATACACACACACACACACACACACACACACACACACACACACACACACACACACACACACACACACACACACACACCTCTGTAATTGCTTTTGAGGTTAAAATAATCACCTTATTAATTTAAGACATTCTAGACACACAGAAAGGGCTCAAATAAATACAAATTAAAGAGAGTAGCACATTTATTGGCAACAACAAGTTGCACCTGTTAGCAGTGTATTGTGTTTAAAAGACACTACAAGGGCTGCTTTTATGACATTTAAAGATTTTTGTTTTAAGATTATATCTATAAATGATCATTAAATAACGTCTACTTAAAGTAGTGATTGGCAACTTATCCAGGTGGTGTTATTATTGCCACTATCTTAAAGACAACATCATTGGTTCACATTTTCCTCAGAACCTACTACTCGTAGTGAAAAAGTAATAAATACATCTAAATATATTGTATTTAAAAAATAAAATAATAATTTAAAAAACGTGCCTCTTGCCACTTTAACACGTCATGTGATGATTTTTTTCTAGATCCGTTTCCGTGAGGTGGCGCCAAAGCTGGTGCAGCTGCTGACCGAATGGACCGAGACGTTCCCGTACGACTTCAGAGACGACAGGATGATGCGCTGCCTCAAGGACATGACGCAACACGTGGCCCGAGGGGATGAGGTCAGTTTGAACTCTTAAAACACACATTCAAAAACGATTTTAAACAAAGAACGCCTGGTAATTACAAGTAAAAGCCGGGTTTTCATTAAAAAAATTAAGCCAATCTTTACCAAACTTTTCTAATGTCGCATCAAATTCAGCCTTTTTTGCACAAATGGGGCATTTTAATCTAATTTTGCCGTCACCATACAGCTTTTCTTATAGCATAAAAACACTACTTGTTATCAGACTTCATAAAGCAATGCCATGTTGATTCCTCAAAGTGTCCTGTCTGAGTATCATATCTAACGGTCTTTGTTTGTGTCGTGCCTTCAGTACTCGTGGCGGGCCATGCAGCAGATGACCCAGCGGCTGATCAAGCGCCTCTCGGCCCTCGGACAGTACGAGGAGGCCGTGGCTGCGCTCAGTGCCGTGGCGTTGGAGCGACCCGCCTCCCTGAAAACCAAACAGGCCTCGGGTCAGCGCTGCGACGTAATGAGTGTGTGTGACGACCCCTTCATCATCGCACAGCAGCTCACACACATCGAACTGGTACGAAGACACATGGGCCGTTTAATTTGAAATCATATGTCATAAGTCTCCATCTGTAGAGGGGTTTGGAGGGCCTTTTCTTATCATCTAAATGAAGTGCATTCATTCATTTTGGTGGTGAAAGCCCACATGTAAAGACCTAATGAAAATGCTAAAGTGTTAAATTGCTTTTTTCTCTTTTTGGCTCCTGCCCGTGTTGAATTATTGAATTTTTCTTTTACGATTCGTATTTCTTTCTTGCTTTTATTGTTTTCCCATAAACCCATTTGTGTGGTCTGTTTTGCTGCAGCGCTGCACACAGACCACTAATCCATACTTTAATTTTACGTGTAGCTAAATTGCTTTTAGTCATGTGCTGTTAATCCTTTCAGTACTCATTTTTGGAGCACACTTTTAAGGCATTGCCTGCTTTCTTTTCCAGAAACTCTTAAGTTATAGCTCTCCTTCCGCACAAATAACATTATTTCGTGTTCAAACCCATGTTTATTGCATTTGAATTTTTTCGAATCATCATTTATTATCCCCTTGTTGATCATCTTTCTCTTATATCTAACCATTAATATCGTCCTGATTTTTTTTCTTCCCCTGTTCTCTGCCTTCAGGACAGACTGAGTTTTATCGGCCCGGAGGAGTTCATCCAGACATTCGCCATGAAGGATCCTCTGGACAACCATAAGGTACAAGTGTTTGACTTTAAGTGTTGCTCTATCCTATACTGTACATGACCCTGTAACTAGACATTAAGCATCACACTAACTTAAGATTGAACTCATTTGATTGATTGCTTGTATTCAACGTGGCTGGTTGAAATGATTTGTGACACTATTAAAAGACCCTATTATGCTTTTTGGGGGTTTTGTGCATGTAAATGGTCTGAAGAGTCTAAAATCCCAAAGTCCCCTCCAGAGGGAGTTTCTCTCCCACACCATTTTAGTCTTTTGTTTACTTCCGTAACATAGTGACATTACTATATAACAGCCGAGCTTCTATTGCTTAGCGCTCCAACACATTGTTCATGAAAGGATAAGGGGCGGGACATCTCTAAGCGGTTGACCAATCACAACAGAGCCGGCCAGCTAACCAATCAGAGCAGACCGGGCTCTGGTTTCAGACAGAGGGTGAAAAGAGGTGCTGCAGCACAGGCAGTATGAACAAAATAAAGAGCTTTTTAGCATAATAGGGTCCCTTTTTTAAAGCTGTTTTTCTACTACAAAATTAATTTAATTTAATTTAATTTCCATCTTTATTTCGAACAGATTTAAAAAAACAAATAAAAAAATAATAAATGTGAAAAACAGAATACCGTATTGTTAGAATACAGTATTTATCAATATTCATAATAATATTTATATATTCAACAAAAATATTCATAATAGCAATAATAATAATAATAATAATAAATCATATGTGTCCGAAAGGGAGCAGGAGGAAGCAAATGCTTATTAATTCCCAACCCTTACTTACTGCTAATCAATGATTATCCTTTAAATAATTTCTGCAAGTTATTCCTACTCACATCTTTACATTTATACATACATTTACAATAATTTCTCATCTTCAATCACCTCTCTTCATTCTCATAGTTTTTCAAAGGGTATCTTCAAAAAACTATTCAAGTTAAACTCTTTCTTTCCAGGTAGATAGAATCAACAGCAACGGCTTGATGTGTAAAAATATGTTTTTATTTATTTATAATTGTCAACATCAAAGAACTGATTGTAGTCATTTTAGTCATCCTGTATTATTTTCACTCTTCGAGTGTAATTTGTGGTCTGTTTTAGTTTAAGTGAATTTGCTTTGGAAGCCACATGAAAGATCCGGCTGGCAGATTTTCGGATTACATTTTAGTTTTCTGCATTATAGCTTTTGAACATGCATCAAACACAGTCGGAAAGAGCCATTCTGTGTACGTCTAAGTGTCCCTGAAGGGCTCTCTGTCCTGTGAGTCAGCTGAAGGGTCGCTTTCAATCTGCGCGGCAGAGAACAAGCTTTCAGCCGCTGTTTGTCAACTGAGCTACATCTCGCTGCCCACCGGTTACATAAGACCCACTTTGTATTACAGAGCGGTTGAGTCAGCGTTAGGGGTCCTGAAGTATAAAGGGGAAGTTTGGAGTGGAGTGGGCTGCCGGTTGTTGTATAAGAATTTAATAGAGGCATGAATGCGCGGGATTACATCATCACGGTCAAGTTGAGTTTAATAATACAGCCTTTTCTAATGTTTATTTATATCAAAAAGTGCCCCTGGCAAACAGGCTATCCACCGGATGTCTCTCAGAGAAGCAAAAAGGCCCAAAAGCAGATGGAAATTAGATGAAAATAATAGCAGGCACGTCACAGACTGTGCAGGACCACAGGTTGTGTGGGTGGAAGGGCTGTCAGGATCCATTTGCTAAGGAAATAACACAGCAGCAGCAGCCTGCTCTCTAAAATTATTATTGCATACAAGAATACGAGGCGGAATATTATAATCAGAATTTGTCTTGTCAGGTTGTGTTATATATAAGTTCTGGTAATTATAGTGGGCCCAAAATGCCCAAAAACTAAATGGCGAATCCCAACTAAAAGAGTATAAACTAAGTCTTAGCTTAAAGTCTACTTCCTGTCTTCCAAGGTGGATGCACTTAGCTCAGTTTTTACATATGTTGTGTATTAATACTCTTAAACTCATTCTACTGAGGAAAACTTTGATTTATTGCATTTGAAAGCTCCAGCAAAGGCTTGTAAATGTACCTTTTTACTGTGTTTTTCCCATTTATTACCCAGATTAAGGTATTCAAATACAATATAAGGTCATTTCAAAGTGTTGCATTCGTCTCCTGATACCCATTTTTATTTTTAATAGTATGAAAAACTGATAAAAACCTTAGATAAAACGACTGAAAATATATTTTTCTTGCTTGATTTTAACCATGCCATCTCCCTTTTTGTTCACAGGGTTTCTTCCGGAAGCGTAAAACCAGTAACCTGGAGGCCTACATCAACTGGTTCAACAGACTGAGCTACCTGGTGGCCACTGAGATCTGCATGGTACGTTGTTCTCAAAGGAGCAGATCAGACATCTCTTGGTCTCATCCTGTTTTCCACACACTCAAGCGTTTGTTGTTTATTGGCACGTTCCACTTTTCATGAAACACGCAGCTCCAGTCTTCAGTTCATGCATCTTTGATTCACTTTCCCTCCTGTGTTCTCTGTAATTACAGCCAGTGAAGAAGAAACACAGAGCTCGGATCATAGAGTTCTTCATTGATGTGGCTCAGGAGTGTTTCAACATCGGCAACTTCAACTCCCTCATGGCCATCATCAGTGAGTACAGAAAACATACAGAAGCTCACTTTTCACAAACAAATAATTAAAAAGCAGCCAACATATATACACCCCCCCTCCTTACACACAACTTTAAATTGATTTTGGGGAAATGCCGCATTGCTTCAACCTCTTCAGCATCTTACATAGAGTACATAATGCTACAGGCCTCAACTAACCGTTATCTTCATTTCTGAATATTGGACAATTATCTTCTGTAATAATCAATTAAAGGTGGGGTAGGTAAGTTTGAGGAACCGGCTCGAGATACACTTGTTGTTATATTCCATGGAATGCTCTTAACATCCCGATAGCAATGAATATCTTACTGTAAGTGCTTTGACAAAAAATCCATAAAAAAACGTCATCTCTGGAAGCCGTAGTACTGTAAAAAGCACGACCAATCATCTGAGCCGGCCTGGCTAAAATAACTGGATGGCCTACCTGCCTGTCAGCCTTTCATCTGTGCACAAACTTATCTCGTGCCCTCATTGGTCATGTGCGCGTTCGTGTGTGTTGGAGGAGGGGCTCTGTAAGAACGTTTTTTCCGGCTGTGTATTTTCAAATTCTAGCAAACCCGAGCTGGTTTCTCCAAAACTACACACCCCACCTTTAAACTTCTATAGAATCTTTTAATTTGTCTAAAATGTCCAAGGGGATGTCTTTAAATGTCTTATTATTTATGCAATAACCCAAAGATGATATTGAACTGAAAGAGAGGGAATTTACATATTTTTTCATGAATACTACGATTAATACATTATCAAAATAGTGGCGATTCTTTTTGAACAATCGATTAATACACTAGGTGGTAAATCGCTAGATATTTATGAACGACATGTAAATGGCTTCTACTTAAATCAGTAAGCAGCATTATTCTTCATTTCACAAACTACTTTGTGACAGCTTGTTTTTGAAGAAGAGCAAGCTACAGTAAAATGGTAGTTCCAACCCCTTTTTTGTCAAAACAGCCAACTACAAATTCAATAAAGTCATCAAATATAGTGCCAGCTGGAGGCTGAGAAGTAAAGGAAGTACAACGTGAGTTCAGGGAGGCAGTCGTGTTTGCTCATTTTCATTGGTCTGTCTCTGTAAATAAACACTGTATACTCTTACTTACAGCTGGGATGAACATGAGTCCTGTTGCCAGACTGAGGAAAACCTGGGGTAAAGTCAACACCGACAAGTTCGAAATCCTTGAGGTAAGAAAAAAAGAATATCTGCAAACATCAGGGTAGGATTGCCAACTCTTTGTATGAAGTTGAATGGATTTGTTTGACCAATTTCCTCTTTGTCTGACCTCACGCAGCACCAGATGGATCCCTCCAGTAACTTCAGTAACTACCGCACTGCGCTCCGTGGCGCCACCCAGAGGTCTGAGACCGCCCACAGCAGCCAGGAGAAGGTGAGAGAGCACGCAGGATAGAACTATATCAACTAATGTCCCAAATGTGAAAATATCTATATAAACTTGCTGTCAACTATTTTTTTCAGATTGTTATTCCCTTCTTCAGTCTCCTTATTAAAGACATCTACTTCCTGAACGAAGGGTGTGCCAGCCGGCTGACCAACGGGCACATCAACTTTGAGGTCAGTCTATCATTTTGTATATGAAGGTATTTGAGGAAATCTGGCTGCCTTTACTGTTCTATGATTTCAATCATATCCAATGCGCTATATTTTTTTAATGTTATTATAGTTTTCTTCAAATAGTTTTCTATCTGCGTTTTACATTTTTGTTTTATTTTTATGTATGCACCACAACATCAAGTCAAATTCCTCGTATATGTTAACCTACCTGATAATAAACCTGTTTCTGATTCTGATCTGTTTTAATATTAACATACAGTGACTGCAATGTTATAACAAGAGGTGGTATAATGGCGCCCCCTTGTGGCTAAAACCAGAGTTCATTTTAAAATGCAGTTAAGAAACAACTGTTTTAATGACATTTTTGGGTAATTTACGATCATCATTTTCCTCGTTTTTCTTGGAATTTGTAACAGGTGCATTACGTTCAATTGGGTGTCGGTGTTAATAAAGTCCTTCATGTCTCAACAGAAACTTTGGGAGCTTGCAAAGCAGGTGAGCGAGTTCCTGGTTTGGCGTCAGGTGATCTGTCCGTTCGACAGAGACCGCCGCATCCTCCAGTACCTCGTCACGACGCCCGTCTACACCGAGGACGGTCAGTAAACAAACAAATAGTTAACAAAGTGTGTATCATGTGCAGTCACCAAGCACGAGAACAGATCTCATCTTGTTTTTTCACTGCAGAGCTCCACCTGGCTTCATATGAGACTGAAGGACCCGAGAACAACATGGAGAAGGACAGTCGGAGGTCTCTCAGGTGGGTGTACACACACTCAATCACAAAACCACCTCAACAATAGCTTATATTAAATCAATAACATGACATATTCTGTGTTCTGTTTTGCAGATCTTCCCTTTCGCATCGGGAGAACCGCTCCTAAGAAAAGACAATCAATGGAACAATGAAAATGAACGAGGTATTTTAAAGCTACATGTTCCTCCGTATTATCTTATGAACACCTATTTTTCTCTACACTCCCCTGGAAAACAAACACAAGGAGCATCATAAAGGATTTAAAAATCATGAACTGTAACACTCCATGATGAATCCGGCGCAGGCGTACCTTGATGATGCAGTTATTGAACCTGGAAGAGCTCAGAGTACAGACATCATCTCTGTCCAAGGCACTTGGATTCGCAGAAGCGTGGATTTTGAAATCTCCAGTGGACCTCCATCGTGGCAACTATTGTGGGAAGGCTCTAATATGGAAGCTGAAAGGGCTGATCAGTCTCTAAATGGGACGGATATATGGACCCTGATTGGTTATATTATTGCAACACTAGCACTGCTTCTCTGCGGCACATCCTGGCGAGATATGCACTCCGTATCGACTTGTATTATAAGTGACAGACTAACAACTGCTTTTAGAAGTGCTGCTGTGTTGTTGAGTGCTTGATAGTGATGGGTATACATTGTGAGCAACACCACACAATCTATTTCCTCTCAGCTTACACACAGCAAAAGTCTCCGGGTCATTGAATCCTTTTGATCTAATTTAAAAAGCGTAAACATCAGCTACGTACTCCTTAAAGCATTTTACAGCCGCTATTGGGTTCTTAACATTTTGTGACGTGTGCACTTTGGTGACGCAATATTGTGCTAATCATGCAAGGTAAATCAAATGCACTTCAATGGGTTCTTGTGTATTGTAATATAGGATTTGGTGACTCCTATTTTGAGGCGTCTTTCTATACAGTATTAACTTTAACATTTTGTACAGAAGGTAAACAAAGTGTATGTACTTTCTTAGTGAGCTTGTTGCTGGTTGGCTGGCTCTGTGTTGGTAAGCTATTTTTGTTAATACAACACCAGATCAAGAGTGATAAAGAAGTGTTTTGAGACTGACGCTCAAGCTGGTGTGTGTGTGTGTGTGTGTGTGTGTGTGTGTGTGTGTGTGTGTGTGTGTGTGTGTGTGTGTGTGGTTTATCTGGATGATGGAATCCCTCAGAAATCTGCCTGTTTGAACGTGAGGCTTTTGTTTTGTTGTTTTTTTTCTATTAAAAAAGCTCATTTTATAAGTGTTTTTATCTCATGTATGCTTTTTTATGTATTGTTTGTGTTGCCGGTACTTGTACTGAAGGTCTTTGTGAAAAAAAGAATTCTATTTTTCCCTCAAATAAACAGAATAACTGAAGAATGTGTCTTTTGGTTTGGTATTCATAAAATCAAACAACATACAATATTATATATAGTAAAGACATTTATTTACAAGACATGATGAATCCAAACATTCATCTCTTAGTACCTGTCGGTCGTCTTTGGTCAAACTGGACTAAAGTGAAAAGTGTCGGTCTTCTTTGAACATCAGTGACTCTGAACTCTGGTGAAGTTAATGCAGCGGCCCTGAACACAACAGAACACACACACACTACACTCAGATACATTTATTAATGAAGTGGAATATCTAATTTCAGTTGTTAATCAGAGATCATTTAAAACAAACAAAATTATCTAAATAAAAGCTGTCATTATCCTTTATCCGCCAAAATGCCAACACTATGTATCAATAAAAAGATGCACAGCCTTTCAAACAAGTGAAATGCATCTTATACAAAATGAAAGAAATGCTTTTTAACATCATAACTGCATCAGAGAAACCCACTTATGAAGCTACATTATCCAAATCCCACAGTGCATATTGTAAGAGGAAAACAATCCTAAATCCGAGTTGTGGCGTCAAGCTGTTTTTGACGCCACAATGTTGACAATAAGACTGTTATTTATAAGTGAACGCTATTCAAAATGTAAGTTGTTATTTGCCTGTTAGGTAGATAATTATAGGGTGGGGAGAGTGGGCTATATTATTTTCTGTATCATTAATTAAATCATTATGCAGTCAAGAGGTTGGATTCATCTTCTTATCCAATCAACTGGTGATACACAGCATTATTTATGGTGTGTGCTGACAGTCGGGCAGGAAGAAATATTAACAGTATTATATATTGTTAATCAGCACTGTTTGTTATAAGATCAGATAAACCTTTATTAATCCCTGTGGGGAAATTCAGTAGTTTAGCAGCAACAGGGTAAAATTGAAAAACAGGACAGCACAGATTCACACAGATTAATACAATTAAGGATAAAATTAAAGATACAAATGAAAAATGATGAATAACTATAAAATAAGAAATGAATTGAAATGAACATATTAGGGCTGCACGATATATCGTGTCGTGACGATAATCGCGATATGCGCATGCAGGACGTGCGATTTAAAAAAAATGTTTTAGGACGTGCGATATTAAGTAGGCAAATTAACTCAAACACGTCATGTTACAATTATTTTGCTGCTTGCTACAAAAGGAAAACTTGCGCGGCTCTCATGTCAGGGGTACTTGAGTGAGTGACATACAGGCTCTGCATTTACACCAATCACAATCAAATCTCCAAAGCAAACGGACCCGTGATTAAAGGTAAAAACACTGAATAAAGTCGTTTCATGTGTTTCTCCAAGGCAGTTCGGCGCTGCTCAGCTTGTTGCTCTGATAACTTAAGATCCAGACGTCCGTGACTAAAATCCTTCATCCGGTTAAATATACGGTAGTTCGAAAAATACCAATTGTTTAGCAATACATTTCAAGAAAGAAAAAAAACTGTCTTTTCTTCAATTCCTGTATTTTTTCATGTCGCAATATATATCGCAGGGGGAAAAAAAATCGCAATGTCAGTTTTTTCCAATATCGTACAGCCCTATAACATATATACAGATGTTTGTTACCTTATCCTGGGATGTCGGCCTCATGATTGCCACTCTGTCGTACTGCCTCCTCAGTAATGCCCGCAGCGCATCAAAACACCCCTGAGGGTCAAATAATGTAAATTCACTGAATATAAAACATGCTAATCATAACAGTTATTGGTATAAGTGCTGGTTATTTTCTCACCTTGATGGGAGTGTACCATTTGGACTGTGGCGGGGGGATGAGGACTGGAGGAGCTCTTGGTGGGGGTCGGGACATGATGGGCTCCTCCTCTCCCTCTGGCATGGTGACCACAGCGTTTTTAGCTTTCTCTAGACGGGACCCTTCCTCTGTGGAGCCCATCTGCCCCCAACGCACCTGCACACAGACGGTGATTAGTGAAGGACATTGAACACACACAGCTTCTATTATAACCAATGTGTGTGTTTGTCATGCCTTGAGAAATGCTGAAACTTGTCTGAATAAATGTTGGTAAAAACTGAAAAATATATAAAAGTACAAAGGCACTATAAATGTGAAATGTTTGTGTATTTCTTTTTACCTCCATGCGTGTGATTCCTCCAGGGCCTCTGACCCCATAGTAAGAAGCATCTACTGTAGGCCATCGGTGTTTGGGCGACATGACTTCTTCTGGCTCCTTGAAAACAACAAAATAGTTCACTTTCTAATCATAACACTGGATTTTAGACCAAGTCTAGGGCTGCTTCTAAAGTTTAATCTGACAATTATTCTCTTGATTAAGCGTGGTCTATAAAATGTCAGAAAATTGTGAAATATGTGCATCCCAGTTTCTCAAAGTACAGTCTTTATTGATGATTTGTCTGTCCAAACACCTAAAGATATATAATAACAAATTAAAAATTAGGACATCTTATAAGCTGTTACTAGACAAAAAAGGGATTTTTCTGTCAAACGACTAATCAATTAGTTTGGGTAATCATTGCAGCTCTAGCCAGAACTACCTACACGTTAGGTGCTTATTCAACACCATTATTAACATTCGTAAAGGGGTCAACAAACACAAAACCACCAGAAGTGATGCAGTACCATGAGTTCTATTCAGCTTCTTTTATCTGGACATTATCACTTTCTCTCTGCATTATTGTCTATTTTGCTCGTGTGATTTAGTTATCTACCAAAGATCAAGAATTTTTATATAAGGACAGGTAGTAAAAAGGAACCCCGGACAAAAAACGTAGATGATGACAATCCGTAACGCATTGTGCATTTTTCAATTGTCAGAATTTGACCTCTTCGGACTGTTTTCCCTTTTTAATGTATCTTGGAAGCGTGTAAAGTTGTGCCACAACTACTACACTGTCAAATAAAGGAATGAATTCCCAAAAACTAATCATAAGTCTGTGATCTACTTACAATGACAGGCAGTGGCGGAGGTGGGCGATCAGGTGGTGGGTCTCTGATCACCTGAAAAGAACGATTAAAAAAAAGAAAAAACATTTAAAATGGTCTATAGACAGAATAAAGGAGTGTTACCAAAGGAACCCTGGTCCCAATTGCAACACTTTAACTTTTAGGCTACTTCCATAAATAACAAAAGCATGGAATTGTGACTTCCTGAATTTAGATATACACGCCCTGAGACTTGAACTCACCACAGTGCAGCAGAGAGGCCAGAACCACCAGAATAAAACCAGAGCCAGCAACAGGAGCAGAGCCAGCAACAGCCACAGCAACCAGGTCCCATCTGACTGACACACACACACACACACACACACACACACACACACACACACACACACACACACACACACACACACACACACACACACACACACACACACACACACACACACACACACACACACACACACACACACACACACACACACAGATCAGAGACACACATTATACTCCTAGAGAAGTGCTCCTGTTACTGTGTTGATACTCACACATGTTGTAGCATAGATGGTGATGGGACTGGAGATGTAAGATTGTCCATTATTGATGCTGACCAGCACTTCTATTGATCTGCAATCATTAGACAGACATGTTGAGAAGGCACAAAGGTTATTGCATTTATACACTCATAATTGTTCTTGTTTGCAGTCATATTTGGCAGTTTAATAGTGTTTGGTTCCAACTTTTAGGGGGCGGGACTTGAGTTAGCTTCAGCATTGTCCCTGAGAAATGATAGAGATATGCGTGAGTGATTCAGTATGAGGGAGTGTGTGAGTGGGTGAGACATGATGGAAAGTGAGAGGCGACTGGGGACAGATAAGGGGTGT
>NW_011350685.1:99948-116726 GCF_000735185.1 Notothenia coriiceps
GGGACACATGTTGATGTAGAAGAGACGTGAAGAAGGGGGGCACACTGATGGAAGTGGGCGGAGTTAAATCAGCTTTGGCTCTCTCTCTAAATGCCACAGAGATATTCTTGTCCGACTGGCTTCTGTTCATCCAACACTTCGAGCTGCTGGTAGTTCCACTGTAAACATTCTTCTGGTTTCTCTCTCCGTCACGCACAATACACATTAGTAACAGGCCTAGTGTTATGATATTGTTGACAGATTCAAGGATTAATTAAGGCACAGGGTTCTAAAAATATATATTTTTTGTTGCATAATAACAATTATCATTATTATTTATTGTTCATCAGCTCTGAGAAGTGTTGCTACATAATAGTGTTAGGCCAATTATTCTGCACAAGCCTTGGTCAAGCCGGTGATGTCATACGAACACCAATGTTGTAATAAAATGATTTCATGCCGGATTTATTCCAGAGCTACACGATTCCCTTAAAATGACTTTATTTTTGTATTTAAGTTTAACACAGGCTCATACTTGTCTTGACAATGTGAAAAAAATCCGATGATGCAAGGAGAAGTTATTGACTCTACAGACTCACAGTTTTTGGTGATATTTTTATTTAAGCAAAACAAAGCATACTGAAAAAAACTAAGTAAGATAGAAAAAAAGAAAAACTGACCATGGGACCAGGCATAATGAAAGCCTTGGTCACTATTGTTCAAACACAAGTGTGGTTTCTCAGCTGTAGAATAAGACATTCTTGTGGGTGTTTATTACATGTGCATCTACAGCTATAAACCATTAACTTTAAATAACAATGACCAGAATGCTTCCTTCTCACAATACAATACCATATTCGTAATAATAATAATAATAATAATAATGCATTACATTTTTTATTAATAGTAATGACATTTCTAATCGTTTTGCTTTTAGTAAGAAGCCTTGTGCTGATCAGGCTCAGTTTGCCATTTTCTAAATCTAACTTGCAGCTTGTTCACACTTTCACACAGTTTGCGTGTGTGTGTGTGTGTGTGTGTGTGTGTGTGTGTGTGTGTGTGTGTGTGTGTGTGTGTGTGTGTGTGTATGTGTGAGTGTGTGTGTGTGTGTCTCTTGACTTACTGTCCGACCTCATGCAGAACAGGAGCAGGACACAGCAGATAGCCGTCTCTCACTACTTGTGGCTTCTGGTCTGAGAGGAAACAGAGACAGAGAATGGTTACTGCCTACAAAGAAAGGGGATGTTCTTTTTAAATATACAAAAGTTACCAATAACTAAGACGTAAAACAAATGGGCCTTTCGTGCAATCTGATAGGCCAATAGAAATGCAGCTTACCTCTAACGTTACTCACCATTCATTAGCAGGGGAATATACAATGTACTATGCTGTCATAATGCTTTATTTGAAAAAAACTGCGTGACAATTTAAATATTCTCTCCCAGTGATTGGATACAATATATAATAAAACAAATTCCAGCAGAATAGACGAAAACAAGACACTCAGAAGAGAAAAAGGAAGCTACAATACAAGTCATGTGTTTCCTTTCACATCCTCTCAGTGACATTAGGAGAACATTGATCTGTTAATAGTCTAATGAGAGGAAGAACATGCAGCTCCCTCTGCTCACTCTCATAATGTGTCCTCTGTTCTCCGGCTGAAGTCAATAAAAAGCAGCCACTGTTTGTTCCTTGATGTCATGACTAGAGTTTCCACTGCAGCACAGACATCTGCACGCTGTATCACATTTCACTTCATAGATGATGTTATCCCAGGACAAGGGTAAGTCATAATTGTTAAATACTACCAGGGTTACAATAAGTGCATTGCTAGCATTAGCATCAACAAGCCACTTATTTACCAGCTGACGACTAAAGCACAGCTGGGGAAGTCATGAGTGTGTGGCATTCACTGACCGTATGTCTTTTGATCGACAGTGAGGGTGCAGAGTATGTTGTCTGTCCTCCTGGATCCGCTGAAGCCGCTGCCCCTCAGCACCACACTGAAAGACTCTGAAAAACATCGGACACATTACAATATTATGACGTGGTACTTCATTTGCAAATATGAAACAGCTATGATGGTGTTTGAGCAAATTCAAGTTAAAAAGACTGAGTCATTTCTGTGTTTCTAAGTCCTTATTTGCATATAATGTCAACCTGAAAGTCAGTAATATATGCCTTGACATGATTAAGATATGACCCCTCTTTTAAATACATCACTAAAGACTCCAATAAATGCATTATTTTGTATGGGTTTAGTTGTTATCCATTCATAACCCCCAAACCAAATCATCATAAATAGAGAAAACTGAATATTGTTTTTTATAGTATGGCATACAATGAAACATTCTGGGTAGTTTTGAGGATCCAATTAATCTCAAACAAAAGTTGTTGTAAGTTTATCCAAAGAACCTGTTTAACCTCCTCTGTCACATCAGATATTTTCTTCTATATTTAACATTTAAACAAATCAAATATAACCCAAACACAATATGAGGGTTTATTCTACTTTTACCTGGGGAAAAATTACCCTGGTGGATACACTCTACCTTGTGAGGGTTTTTAAAGTATAGCGACACAATGCGCAACTAGGTATTGTCTTATCATCCGATAGTAACTGATAAATCACTCTTAAATTCATAAACTACACTAAAAGGAAGTCAGTTGAGCACAAAAGTCCTTAAGCTATATCCTCCGGGGACAACGAGTGACTTTCCAAATAAATAAAGCAATCAAGCAATAATTTGTTAAGATAATTCACTCTGATGAGAGACGTTTACTCACATTAATCATATTTTAGCTGCAATCATTACAGTTGGAACAAGAATCAACACTAGCTTACCATTCACACAAACACTTGACGGCTCTATTGTGAAAACATCTGCACATGTCTGCTTCAGGATCTGTGGAGATACAGATGACGGTCAGGTTGTAAATCTGATTTCACTCTCACTGAGTGTTTTTTCATTGTAATTTGTGACGTGACTTCACCTTGTTGACGATGTCTTTGAGGGCATGAAACCCGGACAGCACGGGGAAGACTTGTTCATTACCGTCTGCTATTTCAGCAAGCTGAGACAAAAGAAATAAAATGGACCCTTCTGTAAATTCATATTTTTTGTCTCTCTGGGAGGTCTTCAGGTCATTACGGGTCAGTGCTTCTGCAGCGTTTAGGGAGGGAAAGTCTGTCTTCGGGAGATGAAAGCTCTGGACAGCTGGCTGAAGCTTTCATCTGCTGCTTTAATGATGGCAGGACAGGAAGCTTGCCAGAATTATTTAATTACAGAGATTAATGTAACGACTTCCTCTACTGACCGCCGAGTACTCCCGCTGACTAGCCGTGCAGAGAAACTCTTTCACCCGATGACCACTGAAGACCTCCCCAGTCATGATTTATGCAACTTAAAGCCATTCCGATATGCTTATGAATACTAATTACACACATCAATACTGTCACTGTAATTCAATTAAGCTGCTAAGACCGCAAAAACAAACACTAATGCAGTAATAATTCAGGGAAGGCGTTGTGCAACCGTAAGGCCACTTTGATGAAACATTGTAGTATCATAATTCTTAACAAATTAAAATAGTGTTTTCTTTTCACTGTCAATGCTAAATGTAAGATGACTTATGATCAGTGATAACTATAGTCAACATTGCATATAACAGCAGGAAAGAAACACCAGTGGACTATTGTTTCTTAAAGATATTGTTCCAATGTTTTTAACTAGGGTTGTATACTATAAGGTACTTAGCCACGGCCGTGCATTAAATACAGTAGATGGGGGTCCCCGTGCCCCATGTTTGGGAAACAGACACTAGGGGTACATTGAATTACTGCTGCAGAAATATGTTTTAGGCACCTAAAAAAATCCATATACGTTTAAATGTATACTATATTTAGAATATTTTTCATGCTTTTCCTTGCTGTCAGACATCCCTTTCCACAGGGAGCTGAATTCATCCTTAATGCTCTCTTGAAAGTCACCAAACAACTGCAATTTTACCTTGAAGAACAGCCTTGTTTGGTTAGTTAGCTTGTGTTATTGTGTAATTTCTGTGTGCTAAACCTCATATCGTTTTATAGGATAATTCCTTTCTTTCCTGAGTATTTCTTAAAATGAACACATTCACACGATAAACGTCTTTGAGAACACGTCAAAGTTTTCGCGTTACTTGTTCAGAACCAAAAGCTCCCTTTCAAGAACTTGATACTCTCCAAGGATATGTTAACCTACAGTAGATATACCTACCATGTTATGTTACCTTAAGGCCTCAATAAACATGATGATTTACATAAATAAAGCTTAGGAGTTCCATTGTCAACAAGGTGTGTTAATAAATGTAGAGCCAAAAACAGCTTTCAGTCCATGTAAGATCTGACCACCACATCACCCAACACATGCTGACACACACAAAAACAAATAAAAGCTCAGTGTTTAAACAACCAGCAGTATCAGTAACAGAGAGTTTTCCTTCTCACAGTGCTGCGCGGCAGGGAAGGTCCTCCTACCTGTTTGTGGTCAAAGTCCATGACCCCGACGCAGTACACTCTGGCTCCAAACCCTCTGGCTCTGTCGGCCTGGGAAGAAAAACACAAATAGTCAAATTCTCCATTTGTATGATCAGCTATCAGAAAATAAAAGAAAGATCAGAGTTGTTTACCTTATTAGATTGACTTTACGTCAATCCCTGTATACTGTATATAATGTTAAAGTAATACTTCACCCCCAACATTTTCATTTGTATATAATTGACTCGCTCTGTGTTACCTTACATCTTTTAAGAAGACTTCTGTTTTTGTGAAAGGAGAATAAAAAAAATCGAGATAATTCTTGAGGAATTGAAGTAAATTAGGGCTGTGTTAAACAGCAAAATATATCAAAGCATCCGTACACAAACACTCAAACAACTTGCCATACCTTTAAACTTGATTTGTAGTGTGTTAAATATTAAGTAGAAACTGTCATATTTCACTAAACATGTTACATATCCTAAAGACTGTTAAGAGTGTTGTAATTCAGTAATTAAACGACAAAGGATTTGTGAAACATGTTTTTGTGTCAGCGTGTCTCTTTTATCTATCTTCATTTAGATTGAAACACGAGAGTACCTCCTCTAGAGTCATCTCAAAGGGGAAGACCTCCAGCTTGCCATCAGTCAAAATGATGATGATGCTGGAGGACGGAGAAGTCTGTGTCTTCATCTGCTCTGACACCTGAGGAGAAGAGGTTGACACACACTCATGCTGTGCACATGTGTTGCTCTAAAACGAAAATGACAATTTTACTGTTGTATATTTTGGATTGCTGTAATATTTTCAGTCTCTATTCAAAGCAAATTGTGCATGTTAATAGTGTTAGCTTTTCCCAGTAAAGTGGCAGTTCATGTTGAATAAAGTAATCTGTGTTTGTTAAATAGTTCCTGGCAGGTAATCACAGTGTTAGACGAGCCTACCTACCGCTTTTATGCCTTCGTGCATGTACGTTTCACCAGCTGGTTTGATTTGGCTCAGCTTCTCCAAACCCTTGTTTATCTCAGACCTGAGCACAAACCAGGGATACAAATGTTCAAACAGAGACTGATAAGAGCTCAGTTTCTGTGTGATCAGGTTATCTTTGTTAATGTTTTTTTGTATCTGTGAGGAGGAACAGGAGCAGGACGTAGTAAGATTGGTGATGGAGTGAGGCAGAGAAGAAGAAAAAGTGGAAAGGTTTGGAAAATGGAAGCTGGTACCTGTCTCCAGTTAGTGGCAGTATTACGACTGCTCTGGCTGAAAAGACGATGTAGGAAACCCTCATCCTGGGACTGAAACACACACAGGCAGGAAGCTTGTTAATCTTATCTGCAGTACAAAAACAACAATTTGTGTCAACATTTTAAGTGGGTTTTGTCCTTGTTTCAACAAAAAAGATATCCATATAAACACTTTTATTAACTTTGATTTCCAGTTTTATGATTTCCAGTGGACATGTGCTGATAATCTGTTTAAAATTGGATCTATTTAAGCAAACAAAGAACATTCAGTCATCAACAGTGTTAAATAAATGTTTATTAAAGTTCATTAATCATATGTCTCATTCTTTTTATCATGTTGTACTTGTTTCATATTATGCCTACAAAATACACCCCAAAACAAATATCTAAACATCGGCATAGCTAATGAAAAACCCATTTCAGTAGAAAACTTTTATAGAAAAAACACTGTAACAGACCATGACTGGACAGTATATGTGTTTTTAATGTGGCATAATAAAGTGTATTGTAATGTAGCACAAAACATAGCAAGACACATAACAATATACTATATTTCCCATTACACTACAGAACATAAAAAAGGTAGATAATACCATGTGGCAAAACATGACAAGACATTTATTACAAAAGTGAGTTCAGGTTCACAGGAAAATCTCAGTGTTTTTTTCACTCACTGATCTTTACATTGAACAAAACAGAACTCCTAACGTTGTCAGTTACTTTGTTTTTATATACTTCAGGCAGTGAAGGGAAACATGACAGTCTGTTGTGGTCAGAATAACTTTCACATCTGGCCAGATGTTTAGTTCTCATATTTAGCAACCAGTTATTAAACCTAAAAGTATCACACACACACACACACACACACACACACACACACACACACACACACACACACACACACACACCCGCTGCCCTGTTAACTCAGAGGGGTTTGGAGAAGTTGGTGGCCCTGTATGATGTATGCTGCCCAAAATAAACATGCCCTACTTTCTACCCACTACCACTGTTTGTATCATGGTTTACAGACCTATAATAACTTCTCAGTATTTAAATCGTTTTTTATTAGTTTAAATATGACTGTAGTTCAAATGCAATATGTCATTAAAACACTTTACTTGGTCTTGAAGTGTGCTATATAAAGTTTATATGATTCCGTATTCCTGAGGCTATTTATAGTAAAAAAAAAACATAAAATCTGAGTATGGGGTGGGAGGAGAAGAGGTGCCGTAGAGATAAGAGAGGGATAAAAATACTTTACTTACCTGACAAATCTGTTGGTGAGCTGCTCCACAAATCCATAGATCTCATTCCAGTGTCCAAACACACTGCCTGACCTGCAGAAACAGGAACATCAGAGCCATACACCAAAATCACCTACATATACACATGTATCAAAATACCCAACACAATACCCAACATCAAAGCATAGCCAACCCTGAAGACAAAGAGGGGAGTCCATCAATAAATTAAATTAAAATGCATTTGGATAGCTTGAATGTTCTGTATAAGAGGCATACATTAAGTTAAGATGCAGTGGGTAAATGCATTCAAGGGACTGTGTTTGTTTTTGCTTTACGACAACATAATACACTGAGAATAACTCTGGAGGAAACAAAAGAGGACTTTCTTCAAGTCTACACATCAAACCCTGACGGTCAGAGCCAAAAAAGATGAAAATAAACTCTGTCTAACCTCCAGTGAATCGGCAAAGGGACACTGAAAACTAAACAGAGCCATACATGGAGAGGACTGAGTCCAGACTGCTCTGACACAAGGATTACCTTTCATTTATATATTGGTTACCTGTTGGCTCCTTTTAAGCATACACATGCATGCAGACAACTGATCCAATCTGTGTGTACTCACCTGTCTAAAACAAAATAAATATCAAACGCTCCATCACAAGAAGCATCGTCACCATCAGGCAGTGATGAATTCACACAAACACTTAGAAAAAGTAGGATCTGGGAACATATCCATATCAGATCCATAATCCATGTGTCTCATATCAGCAGGGTGTTTGATAAAAAAATGTTTCAATAATCCCTAAATCAGCTGCTTTGAGTCTGTCATCATCTGCTCGGCATCAGCCCCGCGGTTCACATGTTGAAGTCCCTGCTGAGTGGAAGTGAAGAGGATGTGTGTTCTCTGACAGCAGGCTGATAATGGAATTAACCGGGCAGGGCATACAGCTGCTGTACACAGCCCTCCAACCAGCAGCAACAACACAGAGTGGGACTTCCTCCAGGGTTTTTCACATTAAACGGGAGACATGATTGTAGCAAAATACTACTAGTCTGCTAGCAGTCTACTACTAATCAATCGTTTTGATATACTTTAAGAATATTCTATACTATAAGTTATTTTTAACGTTTTTATTTCCTTTTATAGAATTTGCATGTGTTTTTTATGTAGGCTAGCTTTGATATGCTTATATTTATTTTTATTTATAAATATTTTTAACTTACAGGGACTCTTTAAATTCATGTCCCGAGCTGAAAATGTGTCAGAATTATCTAGAAGTAAATGTTATCAAGTACAGACCCTGGAAAAATGTTTCACAAGCAAATTAAAACAACTTCTGTAATAAAATAGTTTGCAGAGGGATAATAGAAATATAGCATTAATGTTAATAAAGATGTACAGAAAATCATAATGCTAAAATGTCTGGTAGTAATATAATTGCTCAAATAAAATGACATGTATATATTTATAATGTATGATGTCCTTTATTGTTTTATGTTTGTTTTATGTTTCATGTGGAACCTATTTGCTGCAGGTCTCCCTTGAAAAAGAGATCTATGATCTCAATGGACCAATCTGGTTAAATAAAGGTTTTGGAAATGAAATGAAATCACTCGGCACAGCGAAGAGTACATTTTACGGTTACACAAATACACAAACACATATCTAAATAATAACTTTATAAAGCAAAACAATATGAAGTGAATATTAATTCCTATTATGGGAAAATGAACAAGTATTCTATGTTGTATTAAAAATACGATTAAATAATAAAGTAACACTGTGCAGAAATAAATCTTCCTAACATTCAGTTGCTTCACTATGCTTTTATTTTGAAGGCCAGAGCAGCTGGCATAAACAGTGATAACAGGATAGAATGACAGAGTGAGGGTTACAATAACTTAAATACAGAAAATATTTGAGCCATAAATATCACTGTATCAAAAAAAGGAGAGGAGCGAGCCAGTTCCTGTCCTATAAACCAATTAAACCCTTCTTGGTAGTAGTTTAAAGAGTGTTTTCTAAGGGGGCCATGTTTTAATCAACATGTGTTCCTCTGAAAATGAACATTACAGCAATCACTTATTATTACAGGACATTTGTTGACTCATTGGTAACTCCCAATAATGATGTAATGAATCTGCTGGTGAAAAAAAGAAGAGCATCAATTTCCTTCAAATCGATTGCATGTGAAAAACAAAAGTCGATATGCTTACACAACTCCAACAATAAAGAACGCCCTTGGTGTGTCAGAAGGATTTGCTGCCTTGAAATGTTCTGGTCCAAAGGAAATTAAATCTACTCTTCGGAGAAAAAACTGTTCTTATGATTCTCCTCATCATTTTTCTTTTACACTGCCATGTCAGCAAAAGCACATTTGATAATGTTGTCATTATATTTCACTGTGTCATTAATGTCGAAAGCAATATACTTTCTGTATGTCATCAATCTTGTTCAACACATCCGGGAGTTTTTTTGTTGTTGTGGTGATGTCATTAGCAGTTCATTGTGTTTGCAGGGATACAATGCGTGCGGCTTCCCAGTACATTCAATTTCAACTTTAAGGAGGATGTAGTCATGACAGTAAACAGATCCAATAACAACATACCACAGTCATTGTGTCAGCAAATTGCATCTATTCTGTTTAATCTTCTGCAAGCCAGCGATCCCCCTTGGATATTTGTATAATGAAAGGCCGTATTGGATTATTGGATCCTTGCTTGAATTTTGGGTGTAGCACTTGGACCATGAAACAAATAATCCTATTACAACAGCCCTCCAATCATTGCTCTCTTTTTTCTGTATTCAAATAAACACAAAATGTAACATTTAAACAACTAAAGAGGGAAAAGGGGAAAGAGGGACCACAGAATAAATGTGAAACTAGTTTTAAACTGAACAAATGTGAGCAAAATGAAATTTAGGAGATGCTGTCATACCTGAAATATTGAATTTTCTCTTGATTTGTTAAAAAGTATGAGAATGATGATATGAATTTGTTTAGATTTGATATATTTGTTGTTGTTGTTGCAAATGTTATACTTATATTATATATTTTATATCAGTCATCTTTGAATGGCAGAGAACTCTCCAGATGTAAAACTCGTCTCGATTCTATGGGCTGAAAGGACTGATGGCAGAAAGAAGGGATCACCAGTGATTTGACCTTAGTAGAAAACAAAACAGAGATAGTGTTTCTTCATTCAAACCACTGCATGTTAAGTTTGTGACCAGTGAATCCCACCGCCAAAGCCAAAACACATGAGATGTATTTAAGGGTGTAGCCACAAGCCTGGTCTAGTGTTATTAAACTGTTGCCAGATGTAGGGGTGTGATTTTCATTGTATATCTTGGTTAAGACATCTTCTGAAACCACAGCAATAAGCATACTGCAGGATATGAATTTCGACTTAACTAAAAGCATTTGAGAAATTAATTTGATATATCATTTTAAATACATTTTTGACAGAAAAGCTCAGGAGAATAAATGGCTCCAGATACCATCCTCAACCCTTACCAGTTGGTGGCAGTAACGCATCCCCCCGCACCGTTATGTCGTTTACTATCAAACAGAAGAGGAAATGTGTGCTGGTGTTATGTAGCTAAGGATGGCTAAAATGTAATTATTTTTAAAGCAATGATATATTAAAAGTCCAGATATGGCTGAGTTTCCTGAACAAGGATATCGACGGTCGGACACCGGTTTATGGTGAGCGTTGTGACCCTATTTCAACCAGTTTGGCTGGCTACAATAAAGCTGTCAAGGTTAGCATTGACATTAGCAAGCCCGAAACGTAGCCTGCTAGCATCATGGCTTTTACAATAACAAAACGGTATCACACACAGTTTAAATATGTAATTGTTGCTGGTTTTAAAAAGCTTTATGTCGAAGTGAAACATTAAATAATGTCTGTGTTGAACAGTCGACATGCTGAGTGTTTAGTACAAGGTGGTTACGAAGACATGCTTTCAGAAGATCAAGGTGTCAGTTTACATATTAACCAACGTTAGCTTTAGCTTGCTTAACAATCATATGTAGCTAATAACAATAATAATTGTAAATGCTCTTAATAAACACTGGGAGTTATTACACAAACAGTAGGCCTAGCTGTTAACCCAGTTTTCTGCCCATAAATCTTTATTCAGTCATTTGAAAACCAGTTATTGCTAGAGCTACTGCTTTTTACTAACCGGTGTTTTCTCCATTCCTCTCCCCAGACTCAGTCTTCACCTCCCCGGCTTGTACCTGAGGAGCTGCTGAGGACAGTAAGGATGCTGCTGAAGATGCCCCAGAAGCTGCTGAAGACTGCCAACTTCATCGAGCTGGGCAGCTACCAGCACTGGCCGGTGCTGATAACCCAGAGGATAAGGCTGTACACCTACGAACAGATCCCCCTCTTCCTCAGAGAAAACCCCTTCATCACAGATGGCTACAGGGCCCACCTGCCCTCCAAACTCTGCCTGAGGAGGTAGGAGCCATGTTGGACGTTTCTAAAGGTTTGGGAACTCAGTGGTGCATGCCTTGTTTACACATGTATCTTTTTTTCTCCATTTTCTCTGCAGTATTTTTATGCTGTCCAATGAGACTGTGAATATTTGGAGCCATCTTCTGGGTTTCTTGCTTTTTTTCTACCTGGCGGTCAACGACCTCACCTCAGTACTGCCAGCCTCTGGAGTGAACAGAGAGGACTACGTCATCTACGCTATTGGACTCTTCTGCTTCCAGGTAAAAAAAATGGCTGACTGAGAGTGACAAAAGCTGGAATATTCTTGAGAATATCCAATATTGTGGTTTAATGCATTTTTTAATTGAGACATGAATTGAATACGAAGATGTTGTGTCATTTACAGTCATACAGTGTGTTCTAGCTTTTTTAAATAATCTTCCCTTAGTTCTTTCAGCATCTATGCTAACCTTAAAAGAAGGTGTGCATGTAATGTAACTAGCTACTTTAACATACATTGTCAACCATTTGATTTTTAAAGCTGTTTACAGGTATTACTTTAGAGTTGTTGTACTGTATTTAAAAGAAGTATGTATAATTTATTCATGTAGGTTCACGTTTCCTGCCACAGGTGCAATCAGTTGACCTCAACCCACCCAGGTCTGTAAAATGTGTAGGGTTAGCTGTTACCATATTAAAAAGAGCAGTAGGCACTATAAGAACAATAGGAATGGCAATGTAGTTTGGCGGTCCATTGTTCAATGTAGAGACTGTGTTTCTGTGTCTGTGTTTGCGGTTTATGTTGGAGGTGTTTCGCAATTGTTAACGTGATTAGAAACATGTACATGTTGCACAAGTTGGTGATTCCCATGTACCGTTAGTATAGTATAATATGTTTCCTGCCTCCCCCTTTTTAAACCTCTTTATTTGTCCATTCGAGAGCAAGCTGGGAGTATCTCGATTGTTTTGTCGAAGTCCTTATTTCTTGAGGTGGATTAATGTAAAAGAGTCCTAGAAGGATTCTTTGACTTATATTAAATAAACCAAATATTTATTTGTATCAAAAGAATATCTAATCATGGGCTGAAGGTTTTTTCATTATCAATTATTCTGCCAAGTGCTAACCATTTTAAAGATTCACCTTTTTGTCTAAAATAAATGTCTTTAAATGTCCTTTTTGTCAGTCCTTAACACAACAGCCTTCCTTGTTTTCACTGCAGGTGTGCATGTTATGTTCTGTGGGGTATCACCTGTTCTCATGCCACCGATCAGAGAAGACCTGCCGCCGCTGGCTGTCCTTGGACTACGCAGGAATCTCTGTCGGCATCCTGGGCTGTTATGTGCCTGGGATCTTCTACGCTTTCTACTGTAACGCTGTAAGTACATTTTTATCATTTCATTCATTTGAACTATTTTCAATATGTACTTACAAGTGTGTGTATTCATTTAAAGTTTATTTTTTTATTCTTAGTATATGTACAATTTAAGTCGATGTGCCATTATGTTTTTAGTGAATCTAAGTTCATTTGCATGTATCTTTGCGCTTAAAGCAACTCTAATTAGACTATGTAATCGGTTACTCTCCTATTTTGCAGTTTTGGCGGCAGTTGTACCTGCTGACGGTGCTGTCGCTGATCCTGGCCGTCTTCTGCGCTCAGGTCCACCCTCGTTACCTCAGCAACGACTGGAAACGGATACGAATGGCTATCTTCTGCTGCGTGGCCGGCATCAGTGTTGTTCCCTCCTGTCACTGGGTTGGGCTCAATGGTGGATTATCCACTGATGTTGTACAGGTAAGGCAATGCCATAAGATTAGAAAACAAGCAAAGCTAGTGTATTCATTTTATAGTAAACAAGTTTTACTCAGGATTTTGTTGTATGTGCAGTTGTTCCTGCCTCGCATCCTAGTGATGTACCTCATAGCTGGAACTGCCTTCCTGTTCTACGTCACCAAGATCCCTGAGCGCTATTTCCCCGGTGAGTCCTCCTCCTCTGTCTCTTTAACTGAGTGATACATTTGGTCAAGGCACAACATGAAAAATGCTGTAACTGAAATGGCTATATCTCTGTTAATAATAAGAAAGGAGAGCATTTTTATTTTAACAGCTGTTTTTTTAAACGTGTTGATGCTACTGTCTTGGCCAGGACTCTCTTGTAATAGAGATTCTGAATCTCAATGAATTAAATAAAGATGTAAAAAAAAGAAAACACTGATAAGAAATGTATTTTTGTGATGGTAACTAATTAATTTACACCAGAAATGATTAAAAAAACACAGCATGTATTCAGTATTATTGTTCAATTCTTTCTAGTGGACTTGGAAATCCCACAGCTGAAACATATTTACTTAATTACCACTTAACGAGTAAACGCAGGTTAGCTGCTATACTCGCTGTCATAGCAGCAAAAGCACAGGTGTTACTAATGACACTAACGATGGCACTCTTCTATTCAAGTGTCCCAGTGGACAGAGAGCTGTGAATATAAGATACCAACATAGGCTGATGTATAACATATATAGGTCTTCTATTCCTCCTGAAGTATATTTTCATTCTCGTAGATTGTAAATCATGTATGAAAATGAACAAAAAGAAATACGTGCATTATTCAAAGCATTTCTTTCGCCCTTTCTCTCCCAGGCCAGCTGAACTACCTGGGTGCCAGCCACCAGGTGTGGCACGTGCTGGTGGTGTTGATGTTTTACTGGTGGCATCAGACGGCTGTTCACATCATGCAGTTCAGGCACAGCCGGTCCTGCCCCCGGACCAGCAGCAGCTAAGTGGAACTGATCAAATAATGTCATGTAAAGGCAATCAGTTGCTGTCAGCAAACATCAGTTAGATCTTTTAAAATTCATGAAATACTTCTTAACACTTAGCTGCTGGTTATAATGTGATAGCTAAAAGGTATACCACTGACTACCAGGAACTCTTGACTATAAGCTGCAGAGGTGAATGGTCTGCTATAGCTTTCACTGACCTGTTGTTAAAGGCCAGTGTGTAATCTACTGTCTCATACAGTAGATATTAACTAAGCTACTGTAAAGCTATAATTCTTGTAACCACCATAACCATAATATTAATGCATGAAGCAAGAATCCTAATAGAAAAAATACTACGGTTTGGTGTTTTTAATCGATGATCATGTTATCTCATGGTTAGTTTCTTTGTACAGAGATATTCAAAAGAACGACTGTACGGATTTTTTTTAATCAATCATAATAGCCGGTGTGAGCAATGATCATCTGATTTTGTTACATCTATCAGCTCTTATACGATTGTATGACTTTTTGTGATGAAAGCGCAGAACAAAAATCCTGAAACTGGAGATTCAACTTATGAACACTGTGAACTGTCTCTGGAAGAAATATTGTGTCACCACCTCAAGTATTTTAACATTTTGTTAAAGTTCAACAATCAATTAATATCTAAGAACATTTGGGAACTTTATTTTAGCCTTGTGTGTTATTGTTCTTTTTTGTGGAATTTTTATTTTATTTCTTTCGGTGTGTTTTGAACAATTTTGAACAAATCGTTACAATGGCAAATGCTGTATCTATATAGTGGAAGCTCATCTAAATAACACAAATACTAATAGAGGTGATTGGGAGTTTGGTTTTTGGAGCTCACTACATTTTAAAATGAATAATTTAAGCCAACGCTGTTTATTTTAAAAAAAAAATCAACCTGAGCCAGTAAAACTATAATCCTCATTAGTCTATTTAAAGTTGTTTTTTAAATAAGGCCAGTTAAAGTGTTACCTTAATCACATTTATTTTTAATGTTGAGTGTTCATTTTTTTTTTAACATTTTACAATCATGTTAAAACTTTATTTGCCTTATTAACTTTGAGTGTTTCTACTGTATACCCACAAACTGTTACAATACGTTTTGGGGCAATAACCCTCAGAAAAAATTATCAAACTCCGACCGATTTCATCTTTGCTGTTACACCACAAGGCCAGTATGTTTTGTTTTCTAAATGTAATACCATTTAGTGTTTGGAATAAATTAGGAATCTGCTGCAGAGCTGGAAATCAGGTGCTGAAAAAAGTGACTTTATTTTGCCTTTTTGTGAATGTGTGTTTTTATTTTCTGAACTTGAAACCTCTAGTTATCAAACTGCATGATCTTTTTTCTGAATGATCTCATGATTGTTTAATCTCGTGATTTCCTTAGACATCATTTGTATGACAAAGCACTGGCACTGACTTTCAAAGTGTACAATATTTATTTCAGTGCCTATGTGAAATTATATTTTTAAACATTTTGAATGAATAAAGAATGCTGGGAAATACTTCATTGGAGAGTCTTTTTTATTTTTTAAACCTCAGAATAATTCTCATTCATTTTTATTTTTTATTTACCCTAATCTGTACTAAATTGAGTATCATTGCAGAAAAACCTTGAAGCTTTCACTTTAATGAATGTATAGTACACATTGTAGAAACAGTGAACTTATCCAAATATATTGTACAGGTTTCCTATATTTTATTGGAATTTGTATTACAAATTACAGGGATTTTAATGTATTTCAGATGTGTAATGTAATCTAAATGTTCTTTTTCTTTACAGTTTATTTCTTATTAATGTTTATATATTTATTTAAACTTATTTCAATAATGTGGTTCATTTTCTTTTTACATTTTCTTTATCATTATTAACCTTTGTATTTGCCTTGGTTTTTTACCTGCTTGTTTCTGCTGTTCACGGTCTTGAACAGTAGAGGGCATCATTGACACAAAAGTTCCCCATTTAGAAGTAACAGTTAACATTAACTTTATTAAAATGTTCAGACTTTGTCTAAACCGCACTAACACACACATTACACTCACACGTGTGTCTCCTAGAGCAATTTGTGTTCACCATATTTCCAATTTAACCATCCATTGTATTCTGTGAAGCTGAATCTTCTCAGTGTTTCACAGTAGAGGGCTGTGAGGGCTACAAGCCTCAAACAAACAAACACACATGCTAAAGGTATGCTTTTTGTTTTACATCAGACATACACATTTATTTGAAACCGCTTTATTTTTGCTAGATTGAGTGCATGCAATCTTGTTTAAAATATCTATTATGTTGTGTGTAATCCTTGTCAGTGTCCTGCAGCTCACCTTGCTCCTGGCAAAAAGCTGAGCTGATGAAAAACACCTCCCTTTATAGATGTGTCAGCTAATTGGACTACGCCATTCCTCTCAAACCCTGAGGGGTGTTTAAAGAGGCCACTCAATTTAAGCCACCCCTTTTTAAGGCCTTTTCCCCTGCATGCAACAATGGACTGGCCAGTAGTGCTATACATTTCTGCAGTGTGGAGATGAAGGGGGGATATAACTTCTCTTCAGAATAT
>NW_011350685.1:116734-181718 GCF_000735185.1 Notothenia coriiceps
TAGGTCCCCACAAGTATAGTAATGCTAGGCCACACACACACACACACACACACACACACACACACACACACACACACACACACATACACTCTCCATCCCTCTGCGTCTGCGCTGACTGTTTATGTTCAGGTTTTATTCCAACTGTAAGCCAATGTAATCACATTAGCATCTCTCTTTTCCACTCATTCATCCACCTCTTCTTACATATACTCAGTTTGAAAGATTATTATTGTTTAAAGTCTATGAGGTCAAGAACATTTGTTGTTCCCTTCCCCACCAAAATGATCATGTACTGTGTTTGTTTTTGAAAACACAGGCTGGTGGCGCAGAGAGCACAGTCAGGGCTTTCGGGGGTTTCTCGCTGGAGACAGCTGCTTCTTACAGTTGAAAATCACTCTACGAGAACTAAGTGGAACAACCGTAAAAGTTAAGGGTCTTAAAGTCACACTAATGAGCTAAAAGATCAAATAAAGTTAATTAAAGTTAAGGCGACTACAGTTTGTAGAAATTCTCTGTGGGTTCATCGCTGTTAGCAATCGCTGTCATGTAAATATTGCTTTACAAAATTATTGATTAAAGCTATTTTGAGTTGAATATAATAAAAAACAAAAGTGCATAATGTTCATTACACCATGACCTGTTCAGAATCAGAATACCTTTGTTAGTCCCACAGAGGGGACATGTGCATCGTTACAGCAGGAAAGAGCCACAGACAGCTTAATGTTACATATGTTAAAAAAAGTTCTAAGTTATGATATAATAAAAAATATAATAAAAAAATAAAAGTAAAAAAAAATTATTTTCAAAATATAAATCCTGTAACAGTTCTTAGGATTTAGCAGCAAGGTATATATTACACAGTTATTAATGGCATATATATATATAATAATGTTGGGTAAATATTCAGATTGTTGCTCCATGCTTTGACAGTCAGCTAGCTTCCTAACACATTACACCAAAGTTATTACATATAAAATATACAAATGTTACACAGTTCAGAGCCAGTCAACACTGTAATAGAATGCTATCTATGGATAGAGGATTTCTTAAAGAATGAGAGTTACACACCTCCAAAAGCAAGCAAAGAGTTCAACTTAAACTATTCAGTCTGCATCTGCATGCCAATACATTCCTCTGCATATTAGTTTCAAATAAAGATAATTATTATTGGATTGAGTTGATATTAGGGGTAGTTTATTCCAGTTTGTTATGGCTTTGTAACAAAGATGTATTCAACAAGTAAGCTAGGTCAGAGTTAAAGAAAATAACAGAATTCATACCACTGGACTTGTGTTTGCCTCTAAAATATATGTTTTTTCCTCACATTAGTTTATAGCTCGCTGTCGTGAACAGTGATGGGGTCGTTACTCAAAAAAAGGTAATGTATTACCCTAACCCTAACCCTAACTTGTTACATTACCTTTTACATTACTATTGCGTTACTCAGCAACAGCCTATAGCAAGGGCGGACTGGCCATCTGGACGTTCCCGATGGGCCGGTACTGAAGTGGGCCGGTTGGACGATGTGGGCCGGTCGGATAAAATTCACTAGCACCCCCCCCCCCACCTCCCGTTGACAATTTACTAGCGGTATTTACTTGCGGTACCGAGATGGGCCGGTCGAGAGCCCCGGGCTGATTTTTAATCCCAGTCCGCCCCTGCCCTAAAGCCCAAACTTAAAACTTAGGCCGACATGTGCACACATATAACAAGTACTATTGCAATAAGGAAGGCATAACACAAGTTAATGACGGTGAACATTCTAGTTTTTGCTGCTTGTTCGGAGTCGGCAGTCGTAAACTAAAGAGTGGTATGTGGGTTATGATTGGCTGTTGGAGCTGGTATATGCATCAGTGATACAGATTACACTTTAGGCAATGCTCACTGAAAAAAGAGGTGCAGTGTATATTTGCATACACTCTGCACTGTATACTGTGTGAGAAGACTTTCTGTCAGCGTGGAAATATTGCAAACACTCTAATACACACTCAGTTAGTGCAGTGCTCTCCAGAGGTAATGCTGAGAGGTGAAAGGCTCTGTGGGCATCTGGCCTTTTAGACAATAGGGTAATTATATAAAGCAAGATGAAGCCTGAACCATATCAGCTGCACACACACTCCTCACACACACATTATCAGACGACAACACTCACCCACTGCAGGACTAGAAGTGGTTTGAATGATCGGTAAGTTAAGAGGATTGCCATCAAGCCACCAATAAACAAACTAAAAAGATACGTCTGTCGGATTGAATAGGATTTTCTTCGGATTGAATGTGATCTTAACATATAGTAAAGTACAGAGACACTGGCCGTTTCTCAATCTCAAGGATTCTGGCTTCTAAGCCAATATTTCAAGGATGCTACGTCATCGAGTGCCGCCGAAGGACTGTTCCAATCTCCAGCATACTTGGAATTCCACCGAGGCTGCTTCCTTGGTTTGGGGGAAATTTCGAGGCTGCACATGGGTAGACTTTGCGTCCTTAAAATCCCCACAATGCTTTGCGCACGGACCAATTTCAAAAACCCTTGCGGAGAATGGCTGAACCGACGCAGCACAGCACACATTTAAATGTAAGTATGTAGTGGCGTAGAACATGTGTTGGTAAATATGTTACTTTGTTGCATTTGTTTTCACCAAAAATGTGTTCCGTGAAAGTAAAGCAAGTTCATAATTAGATGGACATCGCAAGGTATTTATTTTATGTACAGTTTATGTTGAAACCGTTAGAGAGAGTGGCACACTTGTTAGCCTGTTCCATTCTTCTTTGTTTTCCGAAGCCGTGGCTTGGAAGTATACTTGCTTCGTTTCTGAAGGAAGTGACTTGGAAGTATGCGACTACCAAGCCAGTATCCTCGCGATTGAGAAATGGCCAGTGAGTTGCTCTTGGGCAGAAGAGCACACAGGATGTCACCCATTTTTGTGACGTTTTGTTTATCCATTAATGCTAGATTGTGTCGGTGTATATCATTAATGATACACCTTTTTGTTTAATCCTAATTTATTTTGTTACCCATCTTAAAACTGTACATATATTGGGTAAATAAAATCCTTATTTTTTTCCACTTCAACCTGCATTCCTGATTTTTGCGTACCCTGGTCCTTCACAAAGGCTTTCTGTTCAGCCAAAGTCAAATCATAGATATTTCTTAGATTAGGAAATTCATTTTCACAGCACTGTACATGTACACAATATATAAACAACAACAATAACTCAGACAACAACAGATAGTGACACATGGCGCTTCAGTAAGCACATTTTCTGTACCTACGCCCCGGATGGCAGTGGGGCGAGATACTGATCGAGTGGGTGTGTGATAATTTCTGTTGTGGTGCGTGAGATGGCTCTGTTGTTAAGCACTGTGAGGTTGGGCGTTGGGAGTCCAATTATACTGGCAGTGGTGTTGGCGATGTGTGTGAGTTTGACGTGGTTGGTTGGTGACAGTGAGCATAGTGAACTCACTTTAGTAAACATTTTAAAATGACATGCTTGTTAAACACATGGAACTCCTGATGACTCAGAAGGTTATAGGTTAAATCACTATAACAAGTGTCGTTCTGAAGCCTGAAACACATCCTTCTTTCTCTTACCAAAGTCAGGTTTCTGAAAAACAAATAAATCTTACAAAAGTTTTGTAATTTGATTCCTGTCTGAGGGCAAAGCTGTAATCCAGAATGACTGCTGTGTTTCCCCTGTGGCTTTGGTAGCATGATAGTTATGTTTGAAAATGATATACTATCACTAAATCACCTCACAATGCTATAATGAATATTTTTGCAAAGTTTCTGACAAAGTAATGATTAAAAATCATCATAATATAGCTAGCTTGTACTTGATTTTACTGGAATGAACCATAGATTATATGGCAGCAATGACACGTGCATGACCTTACTTTTACCTTTATTTTAACTTATTTAATCATTGACACCCTGTTAAAGACAGACAGCTGACTGTTAGTATTCTCAAGGTTAACAAATAAAAGATATACCTGAATGTGTAACTATGCTATAGATAATTACATATACTGTATATATGTACGTTTTTCTGCTGTCGAGACAGAGAGCCGCATGCAATGCTGTTAGGGCTATCATTCAGAATGACTGACTGTAGCAATATATTATGTAAGTACTGTAGTTGAAAGTATAATAATTATGTTAGCAAATAATAGCCATCTGCATATTACCTCACGGACTAATGGATAGCTGTGTGGAGCCTGACACAGCAGCACAGTCAGTGTTTACTGCTAAAGCTGCTCAGGTTAACTGAATCATCACATATCAAGTAACGGTGAACTTTTATTTGGAAGACTTTACATTTATTTAAAATCTTGAAAATAATGGCAATATCTTTTATATTTTTACAAATAGATATACGTATAACCTTATAGTCTAGCAGCAAGTCCTCAAAAAAGGCTTTAGTTTTCGAGATACCCCTACCCGAGGTAGAGCAAATGACAACAATGATTTTTCTTATCTTTAGGGTCTCCCATTATTTAATTAATCACCAAATAGTCAGACAATTATTGAACTAAAAAAGAATAGTGGCTTTTTGGTCACCTTTCCCACATTCGGCCTGGTCTAATTTGGCTCTTTTTCAGGGATTGGGGTAGTTCTAAAGAACAACCAAAAAAACATTTTTTCCCCCAAAATAAAATTTGACAATAATCAATTTCATTAATGGGAGACCCTAAAGATAAGAAAAATCATTGTTGTGTTTTGTTCTACCTCGGGTAGAGGTATCTCAAAATCTGAGGGCCCTTCCTCCTAGACTATTAGATAGTTTGTGTCTTTTACATTGTTTTCAGTTTCTGTCATTTATTATTGTCAACTTTTTTTTTTACTCTTAGTGTCACTGTAAACATAGCCATATAAACTGATTACTGTACATCGAGTTCTGTGGATTATCCATACTAACAACAGTATTATTAAATGATAGATTGTGAATGAATCTTTCAAAATTAACTTAAAAATAATACTTTAACGTTTTTGGTCTTAAAACCAAAACACAAGTTGAAAGAGGCTAACACAATCCTTAGAGCTGAAGCAACAAAACATTTACTCATACCAATAACACACTCACAGACACAATATCTTTCCTAAAAACTAGTCGGTTTAATTCAAGTATTGAACATTAAGGCAGTACTCATATATGGTTGTTGAATGTCAACACTGTCAATAATGAAGGTCAAGCAGACTTCCCCTAAAACATGATTCAATCACTATCACAGTGAAATTAATACACTAAAAAAAGGTTTGATGGCAAACAAGTGTATGAAAAATACATTTTATTAAAATGGCAGTTCATCAACATTTAACACAGACATGTTAATCTTAAAACAAAACTACATACTTTTTTGATGTATTCCAAAAGTTAGTCTACTTTCAAAACCGTGTTATTATTTTACCTTACGTTTTGTACTAGGCAGCAACAGGATGAAAGACATGAGGGAAAACAGTGATTTAATAGAGACACAGTGTTTGCTTATTTTGCAAGTAATAAAACATTTGATTAAATAAACTAGTGGTAGCAAGCAGCAATCCCCTCTTTCTAGTGATCATACTGTATGGCATTGTTAGCTGCCATCAGAAATAAAAAATACAAATAAATGACTTGCATACAGCACCTGAAAAGAAATCATAAATGTGTTGGAGTCTTTTATTTTTACGAGAACAGATGTAGAAAACATTTCTATCATTGGTTGGTAATCAGGGCAAGAGTACATGTATGTTTTAATGATCCCAGGTATGATAACAAAGTACTCAGTCCTCCTGATTCACTTTAAGCTTCTATTCCTGCCACGAAAAAAGTGTTTCAGCTTCAAGTCAGGAAGAGTTTAACTGGCCTTTAAGATATTATATTGAGGTCCAATGTGATAGTTGGCACTTCAGGAAATACAGCTGATAGTGGATGGAGCTTCACGTCTTAACTCTTGACTCTGGATTGGAGCCTTTTGGACTCCAGCCAAAGTCTTGAAGTGATATAAAAAGTAAAAACTGCTTTCATTGCAAAGAACGCTGTTCTTGACAGTGTTATATGACTGTGATGTCCCTGTGGGTTAATCTAGATAGGGGCCGTTTCTCAATCGCGAGTACACATGCTGCAGAGCAACTATTTCAAGTATACTACGTCATCGAGTGGCGCCGAAGGACTGTTTAAATGCATGTTAAATGCCCAGCATTCTGCACCACTATGACATAGTTTACTTGAAATAGTTGCTCTGCAGCATGTGTACTCGCGATTGAGAAACGGCAAGGGTGTGGCTGTGCTGTCTTGATTGCCTTGATTGCAGTAACTCTGGTGCCCTGCAGCTATTTAAAAGCCTCTGCTCCTCTCTGTCTTCCCTCTGCTTTCTCCTACAGGCACCCGGTTCGGTTGAGTATGTTATTGGTTATTTCAGTTGTTTTACTTTGTGCACCTCAACACCCTCACACATACATGTTCATGCAATCCTCACCCTGCATTGGACGATAAAGACAAACACACATTTTGCTGACAATCCAGTGATGGTAGCACTTCCACTGCGTCTGTTAAGGCAGGCTGCTATCCCCAAGTGGTTATCAGACTCCTGCTACCTAAGGTCTGTCATAAAAGCTGGGGGTGTGAAAAATCCTCATTAGTCTATTTAAAGTTTTTTTTTTTTAAATAAGGCCAGTTAAAGTGTTACCTTAATCAGTTACATTACTGATACCACTGACGTTCAAACCTCATGCTTTACTTGTTTTGCACTTGATTAATTTGGCTAATTTGAATCACTTTCTTTAATAAACATATTTTTCTAACCTTTGATAGGGTGTGTCTCCTCTTTGTTGTGGCCTTTTGAGCCAGGCCATAACAATGACATACCCAGTTATTAATTAGGAACTTAATAGGAACTAACCTGTTAGTTATTCTAGTTATTATTTGACTATGTTGAACCCTGTACCATTTGCATCTCCTGTACTGAAAATGTGCTGGATGCCACAAAGCCTGGTTTGCAGTTGTCTTGCAATCCCTACTTGGATTTTCTTGGACTAAACTTGTAAAAGGCTGCCTCAAAGCAACCTAATGCAGAATTGTTTTAGAGGACAAGATAGCATACCAAAATTGCCTCTCCTTTGACCTTCTCTACACCCCAGAGTCTTCAGACCTGCTCTCTGCTGCTGCGTATGAATCTTTTGCATGAACAACTGCAGCGTGAACTGTGTGAAACAACCGACTGCTCATGTCTTTGTCATTTTTCCCAAAGAATTGTCCCTTCTGTAGGAGATCAATGACTGAGGTGTTACAATTTGCGAGGAGCACATTCACCCTTATCTCTCCATATTCCTTGACCAGCCCTTCAAAAGTGGCCATGCCTGTGGAGTCTATGAATGGGATGGCGGAGCAGTCTAAAACTATCGTGTGGAAATCCAGTTCTCTTTCGACAAGTCCAATGACAACCTCGCCATTGCTTTTATCTCCATTCGCCTTTATCTGCTTCGAAGACATCTCTTTAGCCTTCTTCTCTTCCTTTCTCCTCTTAGTCAGCTCCAGGAAAGGTTCAACTCCGACAGCTTTGTAGAGAGATCTGAGGAATGAGTCCTTGTTGGCGTAATACAGAGGAGCCTGGAAGCGAAAGATCTGAACCCGGGGTGGTGGCATGAGGTTCTTGTACTCTTCCACATCTTCGTAAAGATCGACGTCACTGGCCTTGCCAAGGAGAGAGACCTGATACCGGACATCAGAATAAATGAGATTATGAAATTACAAGGCCAGTGTTTGTAATTATTATCATCATCAGGTCCATTACTCACCTTGGGGTTCTGGGTCTTATAGATTACGCAGATCATAGAAAACACTACCCCGACCACAAGACCAATCTCCACACTGATCAGAGTCGTGGCGAACATGGCGACCAGCCAAACAATGCCGTCATCTCGGCTAGCACGCAACTTTGCCGGGACATCCGTAAACTTCCTCAGTGCCCCCCGAAGGCTAACAATGATGATACAGGCAAGAACGCACTTCTGGAGAGCGTAGAAGTAAGGCGCGAAGAAGAGGAGGACAAGAAGGACGACCAGGGCGCTAATCAGACTGGATATCTGAGTGAGGAGCAGAAACATAGAGATTTTTTAGCGAAAGAAAGTTAACATTAACAGATACAATACTACTATATTTGGCTTCTGCCGGGATTCTACAACTCAGGATAAACTTCAGTGATTTTTTATGAAACCATTTCCTCAGGCAAGTAAAGCCAGAACTTGCCATCAACTCCAAAATGGACAAACCATTTTCCAAAGTATATTATTCACCTGCGTTTGGCAGCCTGTTGAGTCCTTCACCATAGTTTTTGCCAATGCAGCACTGGTGGTGAAGCAGTGGAAGAAGGAAGGGATGATGTTGCAAAAGCTGATGGCCAGCATCTCCTGGTTGGGACGGACTGTATATCCGTTCTTCTTAGCAAACATCTCGGACAGTGACACCGTGAAGGCAAAACTACAAGATAAAATGAAAGTTTGTTTATACATTGACATTGAGTTGCCCTGATAAGCACGTTAACCTGTTAAGCCCGGGAGCCCCAACATCTTGCAAGAAACAGCGTCTGAGGGCTTCTTAACATTTAACAACTACGAATGTCTCATACCCACTTAATGGGAAGAAACTCAGCTACCTGACGATATGAACCATTTTTACCGAAACAAAACACAAGTCTAACGCTGAGCCTCTGAATTAGCATTAAGCGAAAGAGTGCTAACGCACTTAGTACATAACTCACGGTAGAAATATTTTATACTTCATCGGATCTGCACAAACTAGATATCCAGTGGCGACTCGTCATTATTATTTGCATTACTTTCTGTGCCCCACCTAGTGTCAGCAGAAAGTAATGCAAACAATAATTCCCAAAATATGCAAAAAATATTTTAAGATCATGTTTAGTAATCTAATTCTTCTGTACATTGCTGTTTTAGTCTGCGTTCTTCTAATTAGTGTCTACAGTGTGCCTATTGAGCCGTGTAGAGTGATGCTGTTAAAATGAACGGGTGCTGTAAAAACTACACTGCGCATGCTTTTTCTATTAAATGTGTGCGGCAAAAGAATAATCACCATAGGGGCACTGTGCTGCCATACCCACCAAACGTCATCTCATAATTCAGAGAGCTGATTGGCTGTAAGTATGTGTGCCGCAAAAAGTTTAAATGGGAAGAGGAGACAAGAGAGAGCAGCTTATAGCGATTAAAATCTGTAAAACAGATAGAAAATGAATGAAGTTGACCATCTACTTCAGCTTTGGTAAGTTCATTTTATGTCACATCTTTTGTTGATCTTCTGTGTTTTGCCTATAGGCTATTGCTCTGCTGGATCGATTGATATTGTGACCTCATGAGTGTCTTGTGTTTTCATTATACCCCCCCCCATCTTTCTATCGGAACCATGGATAGCCTACAGCTATTTGTTTACGTGTTTTAAAAAGGCACCAGAAGCTTATACACATCTAAGTTGTTCGTGCCCCACCACTTTTGTACATACAGTATAGATAGATTACGTATGAAAGCTGAGATTCCACAGATTCCAATGGTATAAGTATCATCACTGTGCGACCAAAACTCTCGGCAGCGAAAGCAAGCAAAGACAACACACAACTTAGCTTTACGGGGCTAAAACGGCAAATACTTCTTACCGTTGCTGTTTTCTGATCAAAAGTTGTGTTTAATGGCATTACATCACTAAAAAACTTCTGAAGGTTAATCCAATGTCTCTGTGTCACTTTGAAATGATTATTGATAGTCCATCCTCATATTTATGTCAATACACTGAGTTTTCATATAGAGTTTTTCATATAGCTTCCGGTTTTGGTCATGCTGGCTGTGCATCACTCTCATTCACCAATAGTAATGTTTAGATGGTTTTCGGAACTTCCTCTCGATTCTATTGGCTCTAACGGTCCAAAAGTGGTGTCAATCATCAAAATCGACCGATGGGTTCCAGAGATATGGCAAATACACCCAAATGACCACAGAGGTGTTTTTTTTTCTAAACCTCTCTAAAAAAGGTGAAATTTCACTTGTTTTGCATCAATCTTGATACAGGGCACTTATTATATGTTATAGTTTGGATTCCTAAAGCTTTTTGTCTACTATCCCATCATTCAAGGGTGGTTTTCAAACTATAACATATAATAAGTGCCCTGTATCAAGATTGATGCAAAACAAGNCACACACACACACACACACACACACACACACACACACACACACACACACACACACACACACACACACACACACACACACACACACACACACCGACTCACAGCCTCGCCACGTCACGCCGTCTCAGGGAGGAGAAATCGGTGAAGCAGCAGCTGAGAAAAGTTTGAGTGTGTGTGTGTGTGTGAGGAAGTCCGCGGATTGGTCAATTTGGACCAATCCACGGACTTAACGTAACGGCTCTGCGGACGTAACGTAACAGGTCCACGGATTGGTCCATTTGGACCATGGGTCACTGTACCCTGGAAGAAAAAGTGAAATCTCCAATGAGGCGTTCTCCAATGAGGCGTTCTGGGGCAGGTCGAGCGAGCGCGTGCAGTTTGCGCACGCAGGAGTTTTATGAGAGAAAATATATTTCTCTGTGCTCAAAAATGTTCATGTGCGCGCTCTTTTTCTCTATTTTCTATGCTCAACATGTCTCATTGCGTGCTCAGGATAGAGGCACAAATATAACGCCATACTACAGGGTGTACTTTGAGGGTTTGTGACTTTACACAGACCGTTTACATGCATAAAAACCTTCATAACACACAAGGGGACGGGTAATAACCGGAAAAGCATGACATGGGACCTTTAAAGCAGTGGTTTCAAGAAGGGGAAATTACCATAGTCTCTTTGGGGGAAACTTCTGTAGCAATTGGAAACAGGACTCAGAGAGACACGAGAAGAGCTTGAGCTTTGATGGCAAACACGGACGGTTTATTTGGAGCTTCGGCCGGAGAATTCACAAGACATGTCACGGGCCACGGTTTGACCACACGGTAGAGATGCCACAATCAATTCTGAAGAACCCTCCTGTAGTTCCAGGTTTTTAGTTCAGAGTGTAATAATCAACATTCTTCAATAGATAGACTAAACAGCCTAATACTTTGTTGTTGTTCAATAAGTGAGTAAAGAGAATTCAACTTCTAGTCAATTAGAAAAAATGCTGTGAATATAAAAAAGTGCCATTATAAGATTGAGATTAATGTTCAAGCGGGCGCCATCATCTGAATGATCATATAGTAACAAATCATATATTTAGCCTCAATGTATGCCAACAAACAATTCACATTAGTCACTACATTTCTCTGTGTGTGGAATTGTGCATGGTGCACACCTTTTGTTAATCAGCATTTGCAATAAAACCAATTGAATGGGCTTTCTGTCCAGTGCATAAAGGAATAAATAAATAAAGCATAATGAAATACATGATATATGCAATATAGCAGTACAGCATTACAGTTAAAGACAAACGTAACATTAAATGTTTCCATGTCCTGAGATTAATCAAGCCATAACTCTTTTTACCTCTGACTACAGGGAACCATTCTCTCCCTTTAGTCAGTCTTTCCTATACTAGTGATCAGACAGATGCTTGAGCTCACAGAGAACATCGCACGCATGTTGGGAGTAAGGGTAATGGTTGCTCTGGAAGAAAAAACATGTGAGGGAAAAAGAGACATGTAGTGTCACAGACATGGTAAATATGGCCTTGTAAATTTGTTATTGTTAAATGCAAATTGAGCAACATTAAGCACAACAATTTATAAAAATAAATGTTTCAACGCAGGACTGTGATGTGTAATTCTTGTAATTTTCTTGAAAAATTAAAGTGTATTATTTGATAGACCTTTTATATTTGTTTATTATACAGCTTTTTTGTACTATTTAAAATTGTTTGCACTTCTACTTAGTTTTTAATTTGTTCATGTTTTATTTTAGATTGTATTTTATGTATTATTATTATTATTATTACTATTAATAATAATTTGTATTAATCATTAATTATTATTAACTTTGTATTCTGTGTACCAATGCTTTGTTGTCCACAAATGTTTTAAATATGTATTTCTCTAAATATACTCTACAGCCAACATATATTTCGTGTCACTTCATAACAATGCCACACGGTGGCGTCATCGACCCCCCTTCTCTCTCTCTCTCTCTCTCTCTCTCTCTCTCTCTCTCTCTCTCTCTCTCTCTCTCTCTCTCTCTCTCTCTGGCACGAGGCGGACTGTCGCCCAGTGTCACTCATCTGCCGCTCGTGAATTTTTTCTTTTCCTCTCTCCTGTCGGAATAAGAGCCACCAGCACGCGCTAAGGGTTCTGTCGGAGTGACGGAGGCGAGGAGCCAGACACAGGTGAGCAGGTTAATTTACTTATTTAAAAAAAAAAGTTTTTCCAAACAGAAGAAAGAAAGGAATTAGATTTCTATTTGTACATTGTTACACCGAACAAACCACTACTGTCCAATTGTATTAAGTGATGTTTAGAGACCATTCGAACAAACTCTATATATTTGGTCGCTGTGTAGTCGTCAAACAAGTATGTAGCCTACTATTTATTGAGTTTACTTTCATTAACACATTAACATCATAATTATGATACATAATTGCAAGGCATTTATCTCAAAATGTACATCATTTAAATGCAAAAAAACACGTCTTACTTTACTAACAAGTAAACCAACAATCTGTAAGAAAAAAAAACATATGTTGTTGTATGAGTTTCTTTATATTACAAAATAAGAAATGTAAAGGTGCCAGGAGTTGTAAACAAACGGTGATATAGACAATATTCTAGAAATGTTATCCAAATTGATACAAATTTCTCTAAAAGCTAGCCTATACGTAATAATGCAAACTATAATCAGTTAAGTAAAAGCTGAAGATCGAACTTTATTCATCCGTTTTTGAAATTCACAACCTGCCCTACAGCTTATATAGTAAAACAAAACAAAAAACATTGCATCAATAAGTATAATTTAACAAAACAAAAAAATTGAATTTTAAATGGGCTGTTTTGCATTATACTTTTAGAATAGTACACTTCTTAATGCAGGGCTTTCACTTTTATGAATATTTCTACACTGTGGTATTACGACTTTTAAATAAGAACTTTGTCAACCTCTGAACTTTAGTTGAACTTCAAGTCTTATCACTTGTTTTATGAGAGGTGTGTTCATCTGAGAATATAGATGGGTAAACATACAGTAGTTGGGATACAAATGGGGAAAAAAGGCAGTGATGATGATAATGATGATGATAATAGACGGTCAAGTACATTTAAATGATATGGCCCAATATCAAAAAATCCAAAATTGGTTTTAAGGGGCTGTTCAGCATACACATCCTCTGTCCTTACCTTGTTTGGGATTAAGAAAGGAGGAAGGAGGAATCCTTCTTTCAGGATGGTTAAGAGGCAATAGTGTACAGAAAACCAACATAATAAAAATACAGTTTAAACAATTGAAAATATCCAGGTCCTCAAGCTGTTTCCAAGTGTCCCCTCCACCATGAAATCTAGAAATAAGAAAGGCTGCACAATCACACAAGAGGGAAAACTGAATCACAGATCATCATACTGTACACACAGAAAAAGTCAAATTTTTCTCAGAATTCTGAAGAAGTCACATTTTTTTATTAACTTTTTGTCTGAAATTCCTGGAATTCTGGAAACAAAGTAAAAGTGTTGACGTTCTCTCAGAATGTATTCTTTTTCAACTTGTTTTCCAAATTTTGACTTGAAACGCAGGCTTTCAGAACAATATTCTCAATGTCAGGACAAACTAAGACTGTCACTACTAGGCTTGAATGATATTTTGTAATGTGATCAAATGTTCTAAATTAAAGACACATTAGGGTCTCTTGCATCAGCCATGGTTAAAAAAGAAGATGAGGGGCATCTGCTCATTCATCACTGGGTCTGTTGTGCTGCTGAGATATCTACAGATGAATCAGTTAGGTTTGTTTAACGTCAACGTCTCAAAAAATGTTTGCGGGCTGTCTGGACACATGAAAAGGTCTGGTGTTGTTCAATTATCCCAGGCAAACAGTTTGCTGACATTTCAGCGCTGACGCACTGAAAATTCTCCATCCTCGTTACTTTATTACGGTATCGTTTATTAGGAACATGAACCAGACACACTCACTCATTACTGTATCCTAATAGTTGCACAAACACATGCCAACTACCTTTGCAGATACACTTCAGCGGGCACAGGCGGCTTCTGCTTCTGTATATTTGCATACTTTTCAGTTGATTACGCTTTTTATTCACTGCAAACATGGTGTTAACACTGTAGGACATTATGATAACTGCTCTGATACCATGTAGATTGTACTGTGTACACTGTGCATGTGTGTATTTGTGTGCCAGAGGAAGTGAAAGAGCATAATTAGAAGTGATAGCCAAATATAAAAGTAGTAAATGTATCGAAATCAGGTAGGAGGAAATGTGCAGGAACCTGACCAATTTGCTGAAAACAGACATTGCATTTGTCAGTCTTAGTCAGGTAAAGGTACACCTTGTTTTGAGTGCAGCTGCATTAAGTAATTCATTTGATAACCAAACGTCAAAGAATTTGGTTCTGCAGGATTTACTGTTTCAAAAACAAAGCTAATATAGTGGTCTCATCGGATAACAATTCCTCAAGTTATTGTTGAATATCCCCTCTCGGGTAATAAATCACTATCATTGCTTTCCCTTGACATGTCTCCTATTCTCTGAAAATCTTGTCCAAACCAGCATTAGCTTGCCAACATCTTTTGGCCTGTCCACATGTCCAAAACATATTTTACTGAGTCTACTGTAATCCTTCAAACACACAGCATTGGTCCTATTAAGCACTGAGAATAAGAACAAATAAATCCATCATTATGTAACCTCTGGCAACATCTGGAAATGTGACAATAAATGGTAAAGAAGGCCCTATTATGCTTATTTTTCTCATACTGCCTGTGCTGCAGCACCTCTGTTCACCCTCTGTCTGAAACCAGAGCCCAGTCTGCTCTGATTGGTTAGCTGGCCGGCTCTGTTGTGATTGGTCAACCGCTTAGAGTAGTAAAGGAGTCACATTGATGCGTTTCAGGCAGGGGGGAAGTATGGGAGAGAAACTCCCTCTGGAGGGAACTTTGGTTTTATTCTATGCACCAGGATACTGGATATAACTTGTAATCAGATGTTGATTAAAATGGAGAATAATAAACACTTATACCAATTTAAAGCCGAGACACTGTATCCAACACTGGTTGGCAGACATAAGCACACTGATAGTTTTGGCCACATCCCAGGTATGAGCATCTGTAAGTGAATCAGGCAGGTGAAACTAACTGGTGTTGAAAGGCAGGGAATGTACTCAAGTAACCTACCCTACCAAAGAAAAGGTGAAACAGTTCATTAGTCAGAGATACTATTAGTCAGTGACTTCGGGGGATCAGTCTTTGCTCTGAGCAGAAACTGTTCCAGTCCCTGCTATCGCCTGTCCTTGTTAGCCCCTCCCTGTAGACATTTGGGAGAGAGACACTGCCTTCAGGCTAATTTTAGGCAGTTTTTACCAACGGCAACTCATTAGCCTGATTCCCAGACCTAGAGAGCCGTATTCATTATCAAAGTCACCTCACCCAGGGCAACACACCTGTCTACTTTTGCGTCTTTGTTATCAGAGATAAGTTATCGTATGCAGTAGTACATTCCACACATTGCTACAACATTGATATGAGCACTTTGTTGTTGCAAGTAAAGTATGGAATACTATTTGTAGTTTTTGTCTTTACATTGGAGCCAGTCAGCTATTACTACAGTAGAGTGAAAGTACAGTATCAGGGCTCATTTAGGAAGCCATTTGCAGATGTTTTTCTTTATCCATAAGAAATAAACAACTGGTAACGCTTAACTGTGCTCACTGAGAAAGACACAATTATGTTCAGCTGTCTGTCTCCAGCGGTTTGACGCTTCCTTCCTCACATTGTCTGACTGGCTAAGTTCCAGTTTACCAAATATGATAGCTGTCAGCTGTTGTTGTGGTCGGTAATTACTTTTCAAGCTGGAAGTTCTTGAATTATTATTATTTATCATTTTATTTTGCTACAAGTTACTTAATGAAGGAAGCAGTTATTTATAGTGGAACAAGGAATATTCTTTCCTTTCTTTGCTCAGTACGTGACAATGAATAAGATTGTTTATGAGATTTAGATGATTTGATGTGACTCAGATGCGGATGGTTCCACAGAAGTCTCTTCACAATCACCCCGTTTTAATTTCCGAGGCTTTAATTGGTAACAAGTTATGTGTTGAGAAGTATTTTCCTGAATATCTTGAAACTTTACGTTAGAAATGTGGCCATACTAAGCGTTAAGTTAACCATTATATGCTGAGAATGAATTAACGAAGATGGACTGACAACATTTTAATCGGTTTTTGCTTTTATTATTCATACTGCTTGGCGGTAAATCTTGCAAGAAAGAAGCTTTAACTTTTTTTTTCTATTTAAGTGGTTGGCACATAATTGCTTTCTTGGATGTCTTAAAGCAGGATTTCCCGGCAAAACAAAGTGGTGCTATGAGAACTAAATCCATGGGGAGGCACAGAGTGGGCGATGACCCCGGGTAGAGGCTTTATTTCCACAGCCTGCCTGTCTTTTGAATTTGTACACATGTCATTTTATGTGTGTGTGCGCTTCCGTGCGTTTGTTTGAGTGTTATTCACTTTATTACGCAGTCATTCTCCATTTACCCCCCTTCATCCAGTGAGCTGGCACCCTTATTGTGACGAGCCCGGCGCGCTCAATTACCTGCTCACAGCCCATTACCCTCACCCACACAACTTTATTCAGAGCACACGCTCCATCCGCTCAAAGTTGCATCTTGCTCCAGCCATGCGTGCAGCAGGCTGGTGTGGGATTTAGTGCATCCGTGTGAGCGCATGGAAAAGTCAGTGGCACTTTAAAACGAGGACAAATGAAGCATTCAGTAATTGCAGGTGACATTTTCGATTTGAGATTTTGTTGGATATTTTGTTCAACTTTGTTTGTTTGCCTCACAGTGGGTGTGCAGAGGATTTTCTGGATGTAAAATGTTGTTGGCTTTTATTGTTGTTTGGATCCCCTTTGGCCGTTTCCATGACAGCACCTACTCTTCCTCAGATCCAAATCAATTAAATACAGTATGCAATGAAAGCGACATGCCAATATAGATTGTACATGATATATAACATTTAACATATATCAAAATAAGGAATAATTTGGCTTCAATTTGAGTTTTTGGTGTTCAGTAACTGAATCTGTTTTCACCCCTGGATTTTCCAAGGATTATATCAATTTATTTAAGCAGACAAATATGGTCTTTAAACTGTAACAAATGCCTCCAGATGAGACTGGAAGTGAATAATAATATAACAAAAATACCAGATTAACTGTTCCATTTGCAGATCACATGCCACATCTACAGAGACTATGTGAACCTAACAAAAAGCCAGGAAGTCCAGGAGAAGTTCTCTCAATTATTTCATCTCCAATCCTTATTTCCCGACATTAGACCTTAGGTTGAGATAATGACTTAATTCTCAACAGACTTTGTCCAACAGGATCCAGCAACTATCCCAGGCTGATGCCCCAGAAGGTTGTGAGTTTTTTCATTAACAAGTAGCATGAAGGATAATAATGATAATATGTTGAGTAATTAGCGAAGTCATGTTAGTACTTATTCAATTGGCGATTCCAAGACTGGTACTGGGTTTCTAGCCAACCAGAGTTAGCCATTGTGGATATACCAAGAGACAACCTCTGGTTCAAAAAATTGAAGCTAATGCGACTATGCCTTACACCTGCACTTTTTGTGGCCAGCATGGGGCGATTGCAGATTAAAATCTATAGATTGTATAGAAGTTTATGAGAAAATGCCTATATATCTCATTTGATTTATCACACAAGTAAACATATTCCTGGCTAGTTTATCGTCTCAGTAACTAGTTTCAGGTCTCTTCAATTCAGAATGATGATTGCGATGTACAAACAGAGAAAAAGCATAATCTGTAGAACACTTTATAAACACAGAAAACAAAAAGGCATTGCAGTGAAGAACTCACAACAACATAAACAAGTACTGAACAACAAAGATAAACCCTTCTAACATCTGAGAGATTGCCTCTTCAAATTGTTTTCCACAGAGGTTTTTTTTGTTGTTCAGTACACTCTAAAATGCTCTTTACACCACATATTCAAGAGCTGAGTGTGTATTGTTTGCATTTGAGAGTGTCACATTAACTGAAGAGGCCTTTCCAACCTGAACAGAGAAAAGTATTTGTGTGTCTGGCTGCTGCTCGTGGTTGGTAGTTGTTTAATGGTTTTGAAAGTATTCCCAAACCAATTGGTTCTTCAGCAAACTTTACACATTTGTTATTTCTCCAGTTCCTCTGTTTCCTGCTGCTGCTTTCATTTAACATTTTATATTGAAGAATCTCCCTGGCTTGATGTGTGTTTGCGCGTGTGTGAGTGTGAGAGACAGAGAGAGACCGGATGGTAGTTTTTACTTTTGGCTAATCATTCAAATGTTAAACTGACAGTGGTTCTGCTTTCTGTTTTGCACTCTTTAAGTTATGCAGCCGTTAAACATACTGGCCAAATATAATCTTTATCTTTCCAGAAACTCCAAGTCAATCAAGGTGAAGAGAACTCTTACTGTAAGTGTGTGATGTATCTTTCCTTGTTCATAATGCAAAAAAAACTAAAAATTAAGATCAGATTCTGTTTTCACTCAATTGTAGAGTTTTAATATTAATGTTAAGTACTTAATTTGGTGAATGAATCTTTCATTTGTGAGAAAAGAGAGAGAGAGAAAGCCCCCCTTATTAATTGGGACATTCATTATAGAAGAGACCACTTTAAACACTCAAAAATAGCAGCAAAGTAGACCACAATGCAATTCTACAGAACAGAAGTGTCTTGCCTGCACAAACTGCGTGGGTGCCTTATACAGTAGGACTTGTGGGAATCACCAAATGAAGCGGAAGCGTACAGATTCTGGGAAAGTGAACCAAAGTAAATAAAATATATTTAAAAAAAAGAAGATTAATCCATGTGAATTTAGTCATCATTCACTGTTTATCTAAGGTTTGTCAAATAATCCCATGAAAAGACCAAACCAGACACTGTATTACTTTGTTTTTGAATGCTTTATAACTTTCACACCCTACGGCACTTAACCAGTACATTTTTTTTACCAAAGACACAATCTTTAAAGATTTGTCACGGGTACCTTTATTTAACCAGGTAAGAAAACTCATTGAGATTAAAATCTCTTTTACAAGAGTGACCTTACATACAGTACACATATTTATCATAAAAAAAGAAAATAAAGTGCAATTTGTTGGGGACTATTGTCAGTGGTGTATTAAAGGGGCCCTATTGTTTTTATGTTACCTTTATTTTACCAGGATAGGTCTCATTGAGATAAAACAAATCTCTTTTCCAAGAGAGTCCCGGCCCAAGATAAGCAACAGCACAGTTACAGACAACTTTAAACAGTCACAATCGTAACCCTATCACCAGTGGCGGTTCTAGACCAATTTGACTGGGGGGGCCAGGCTGGGGCCAGTTATTTTCTGAGGGGGGCACAATTAATGCAGAACGAAAAAGACAAAGACAGTATGAAGTAATTGCGCATAATAAAACAATGCAATACAGTTATTGGTATTTGTTCCATTGCTCATTATTATATGCTTACCTTTAACCTTTGTGTGCTGTTTGGGTCTGTGGGACCCGTTTTCAGTGTTTACTAAAAGAAAATGCAATTTAATTATTTTAACCTGCTTTATTTGGGGGTGGACCTCACATCCTCTAGGGGGGTCCGGGGGCATGCACCCATGGGAAGATTATATTTTAAATGTTGAAGTTAAATGTATCAATCTGGTGCACTTTGAGAGCAAAATGAATTTATGGAAACAGCTCTCAACACTCATATGAAAGAGAGTTTTATACTTTTCAATAATCCAAAAATCTTTAGAATATGATCACAACCAATAACAAATCATTTAAACTTGTTTATTCTTATCTTATGTTACCTAGTTAGCATTCTTTCTTTTTATTTATGCATATTTGACTAATCACTCCCCTTTTAAACTTTTATTTTGTTTTGTTACTGTCCTATAGTACACATTGGAATGATTTCTTACTTTATTTTTTACATCTACATTAAATAGATAAAGGTGTGCTCTCTCGCTCTCTGTCTCGCTCGCTCACAGGGGCCTCCGTGGAGATGACGGCTTGCGTAAAAAAAAAAATATATATATATTTGTAAAGTGGGGGCTATTGAGGGCTTGCGAGCTACCGGTAGTTCGCGATCGACATGTTGGAGAACCCTGCTATAATGGGTCCGACTAGAATGACAAATATTATTAGTTCCGCCTATTCCGTCAGCCAAGAAATCGTTTAATCATAAACTTTTTCTTTTTTTTTCATTTTCAGGGGAGCCACAGGGGGGTCCAAAGTCAGTGTTAGGGGAGCACTGGCCCCCACTGCCCCCCTCCCTAGAACCGCCCCTGCCTATCACAGTCTTAACAAGATCAGCCAAAGCATTTACACACACAGCGCCCTGCTTCAAAGTCATTTACAGTAGAGTCTCTTTGAGTCTGTTTAAAGAAACCAGCTCTCTGAGTTTCAGCTCATTTTGCAGCTGGTTCCAAGCCACAGGATCAGCGTAACCAAACGTCCTCTTCCTCAGTTCAGTACAGACTTTTGGGACAGTAAGAAAGAACATGTCCTCGGAGCAGAGCCAATAAGATCCTATGCATTTGCGGTTCATGTAGATCCTTAGATAAGGAGGAAGAGCACCAAGAATAGCCTTGGTCAGGGAAGACCATCCAACAGGAGCATATGGGTTGCATCAAGGTTTAAGGTTTGTAATGAATCTCAATGCACCGTGGTAGACGTTATCCAGCGAGTGAAGGCACTGAAAAGATGCATTCATATAAACCACATCTCCATAGTCCAGCACAGACAAAAAGGTTGCAGACACTAGAGAGGTTTCTTAATACTCTAATTTCCCCTCCTCGACTCATTTCCTCGACTCCTATCCTCGATACTTAGTCCCGCCCACAGGAGATGCGAGCGGAGGACTGAGGAGGGGAACCGAGGAGAGAGGAGGGGAAGCAGCAGGCGGTTAGAGAAATGAGAACTCCTCTCCTCTGAGCAGTCATTTTAAAGAGACGTCCATTAATGATGACAGGAGGCACATCAGCCCTCTGTATGGACAGATGTGTTCATGACGACTTATATATATTTACTTTAAATTAATTGACAGTGCGGTATAATGAGACAATAACAGGCTGATGCGGACATATACACATACATATATTTATATAAATATATACCATTTCAGAATCAAACAAGTATGAGAGCACTCTCATAATAACGTAACACAATCAGAGACTGGATATATATATCCCCCCTATGGTCGCTGAAATGGGGAATTGAAATTACGGGCCAAAAGTTGTATTTACAAGTATTAAAAGTAAGTATAGGACACCAAACCAACTGAGACCCGTCTGTCCGCCGCATCTACGCACTGTACAACACACACACCTACACACTGTACTGTACCACACACACACCTACACACTGTACCACACACTCCTACAGCTCCTAAAGCATAATCAGGCTACAGCCGTTGTGTATTTTATTATGTGAAGCACTAAATGGTCTTGGAAAAATATCGACTCTTTGTTTGTATATATCTACTTAACTACAGCATACAAATACAGAGAGTAATGTGGGCCTGTTATACTGAGTGATATATATTTTACACGCTGCTCTGCTTTCTGCACGGACCTCACAGCTGTTCTCTCTGTAAACATCGCGTCGCCGTTCAAGCTGTTACTAAAATAATATCCAAGGGATGCATGCAGAGCTGTCATTGGCTGAGATAAGTCCGGCCGTGCGTAACGCTTCCACCGTTCCCAGAAATGCATCCGTGGAGGAGCCGTGGAGGACCCATCAGTGTCTCCTCGGATAGAGCTCCTCCAAAACCTTCCTCGATGCTCGATGCTCGGTCCTCGATGTGCATTTAGAGAAATGAGATGTCCTTCAAAATGGCGCGCTGAAATCCATTTCCGGGTCACAACCGGAGGACCGAGGAGTCGAGGAGTCGAGGAGGGCAAATTAGAGTATTGAGAAACCTCTTAGGATTTGATTGGCCTCGAAGGAAAAACAGCACTTGTTCTAAAGTAAAAACCTAATGCCTTTATTTGAATCATGCTTGTTTGGGTTTTTTTCCTTTGCTGTAGCGTGTAATGAGGCACATTGACGTGTTTTAAATATCCTTTTTGACAACAGAGGTTTATGGAAAAGGGCAATACGATACAATAGGCTTTGGCCTACAGTGCATAAAGATTCAATTAATTTCTTTGGTCTTTTTATGGGATTTCAAGAGATATTTCACATTGCATAATTACATTTTTTTTAAATTCAACACTCATCAGCAGCTACTTAACAGGCACTCCACACACTTTACACTACAGCCTCAGTTGAGAGCGTCAGAAGTTTGTTTCAAAATAAAGGAGGACAGTCTGCAGAGCATGAAATCTCTCAGTCTCCCTGGCAACAGGACCAGAGACTCCTTCTCCACATACAAACAAAAATAATGTGAGCACACAGTCACACTCACTCACTCACTCACTCACACACACACAGACACACACACACACACACACACACACACGGTTCAACCCTCTCACAATCTGAAGTGTGAGATTAAGTGAGAAGTATTTACTTCCCACCTGACAAGAAAACAAGTGGCTGGAGAGTTAAAAAGTGTTTCATTTGCTGAAGTTGTTGGGTTAACTGTGATACATTGGTCGCAGCACACTCCTGTTTAATCAAATTATGATTTGCAGATTTTTGCAGATCAGCCCACATTGTTTGGCATGTTGTCAAGCTGCCGATACATCTTGTGCAGATTTCTGTACAATCCTTGTTATGTAGTGTGAAATGTCTCTGGTGGTTGTGTGATGAATATTAAACGATAACAATTGTTTTTTATAATTCAGATTTCACACTGTGTCCTTAATGCAATGACAGAAAATGATCTGTGATATGATTTGCAGAGGAGTGATTGATAAGAAAAACCAGTAAAAAGTTTGAGTTTACCTTCATTTATGTAAAGTAGTTCAAAATGGTTCCATGTTTAATTATCCAAGTTGTAGCAAAGAAACAAATGTGGGTAAAAATAAATAGTTTAACTGACCTCATGGTCTATCTCTTGAGAGTTTAAATAGGAAAAAATAGACCTGACCTGTATCTCTGGAATTGGGTCATGTGGTAGCTGTCGGAGGTAAGGCTAATCGGATTATGATGTGTTAGTTAGCACCAGGAAAAAAAGCTAGACCTATAAAGGGATGCCTTTGATCATAAACTTTGCCCTCCGTCAAATAGATCCAGTTTGTGAGCCCAGAAGATCAGGAAGTTTCCCAGATGGCTAATGTGAGCCTCTTACAGCTCACATCAGATGAGTCAGGCAGTCCTCCTACATCATTTGTTTTTGTTTAGTTGTTTCAGTTAGTCCACATCCAACCATCTATCCACCCAGTATGGCCTTTTCAACAGTACGTTAATAAATGTACATAAAGACAGTATTATAGATGTGTTAATGCCTTGAACTGATCTTTTTGATATTATTCAATCCGCCAAGAAGGTTTGTAGGTATGTTTTTACTTTGGTTAGTTAACTGTCAGAAGTATTATGGGAAAACAACATGCCTGATTTGAATGAAACGTGGTTGAAGGTTGCATCATGGGCCAAGGAAGAACCCATTACATTCTGGAGCAGATCCAAATAACACATACAAATAATTTTTCAGTTAAGATAACAGCCTTTGCGATCTCTATGTTCCCTTCTAGCTAGCCTTTTTTACTTGAAATTGATTATATTGCTGGCCAAATGGCGAAGGCAAATGTCCCAGTAGCAACCCTACCTATAAGGATTGTTAATTTGTGTGAATTTGTGTCCCTTTGATCCTCCCAAATGTTGGGAGCCCAGATAATCAATCCAAATGGCTTTAGTGATTTTCTGACTCTTCCTTTAATGCCACCATTCAGATTTTAGCTTTTACGGTCAACTTTCTTATCAACTATTGAATAGATTGTTTTTCATCTAATGAAAGAAAGATCAGAAGCAACATAGTCTTTTCCTGCTCCCTGCTCTCCAGAGTTCATTCTGTTCAACTGTGTCAGTTCGATGTGAAATAGACTCGGTGAGCTGTGAAAACACGCCTCCCTGGACACACATTACACAGGAGAAACGCGGCTCCTCACCCTTCTTACTCACTCTTTCTTTCTGCCTTTTTTTTCTCCTATAGTTGAAATTCATATTGAGCAAATTCTTTCATTCCTTGGATTCCAATGTGTGAGCAACGAGGGTGGGTAGTGCTAGTGTGGTCGTCCAGTACTCATTTATGTGTGTGAGAGGATAATGCTTATCATAGTTCCTTCTACTGACCATTAGAGATTCACAGAGTAATCAGGCAGTTTTCTATTTAAAAACAAGGTGTTTTGATGAAAATGCAAAGCTGAATCCCATCCAATCTGTGCACCATTGTTGAGTCAAATCAATCCTTCAGCAACTTGACATTTCATTCATGTGTTGTGTATAATCAGTGTTTCTTGTGTCTTTTTCATGGATGTGGATACATTGGTGCCCAATATGTGCAGGGGCCCATTAGGCCCTGGTTGGGAATTAGAATTTTTTTAAAAATATGTGAGGGTACTTGCCCACTAAAGATGGGGTGGGCCGCGGTGGTATCTTTTTTTAGTAATAATTTGTCCATGTCCACTTGTTCTAAAGAAGATCATGGCAGCTGACTGGCCCATGTAAGTACAAATGTGTGTATTCACCAAGTAGAGTGAGGCTTTGTTGTAATCAACCTGGGTTGTGTTATCACTCTTCTTTCCTTGAGGGAGAAAACAGCTGGCAGAAAACACTGTGAACTTTTCTTGTCACCTCTATTTTGGTTTCAATTTCACAATCCAATAAATTATTTGTTTGTGTCTGAAACACAAAGACAAGACAGTTCAGAACTAGAGTAGCTGTTGCAGTTATCTTCCTTTCATCACTGGGAGCCTGGGATCAAGTTAAGATCAGTTTTACAAACCCATACTGAAAAAATGTGTTTGCTTTTGTTGTCTATCTGTCTGTTTACGGATAAACGACTGCCGCAATTTTCATGGAACTTGGTGGAAAGGTTTCGAATGGGCTCAATACCTTGTTTAATTTTGGAGCAGATCCGAAGGCCAATACTCATTATTTGTTCTGCTTTCTTTAAGATTGTGCGATAGAGCATTTGGCCTTGGGGGAGGTCGAGGCACCCTGAGTGCCCTCGAACCATGGCCAGTCAATAGATACGAAAAAACAATTGATTAATGCTTACAAAGGAACACATCATTTCAAAAAGTGTAAAGATAAAATAAAGTCCTTACTGTAGTTTAGTTTAACTTACATCAAAAGGCAAGCAATCAACCTACACCAGGCGAGAGAATAGAGAATGACTGGACTTGACGATAAATTGAAGTGACGAACTGTAATCGGTGATCTTCCTACAGGAAGTAGGAGTTGTTGACAGGACTGCCGGCTGTCCCAATCCGTCAGATGATATTGACCCTCGAGTGCGATAAGACTTGACGGCTATCATAAAAAAGCAGCAGATGTTGTAATAGACCCTTAAAGCTGATAAGGCATCTAGAGCTGAACCGATGAAAGGTTTTCTACTGATCCTCAAGAGCTGTTAAGATGATTCAGAGCTACACTTGTCATTTTCTGTCACACTGGTACATTTAACAAAATCCTCTCAGGTATTGTAAACTCAAAGATAAACTGAATACTTGTGTCTTACAAAAAACATGTCTGTGTACTGTACTGTCTATTGTATCATCAATAGAAAAGTCAGTGGTTCTGGCAGATATGTGTGGGTAAAGCCATTAATTAAGACTGATTGTGTTCATTATCGATTAATCGGCCACCTTTTTTTTCAATAATCAATAACCTTATTATACAGTTAAAGATGACAAAGATAAGAGGGTGGAATCGGAGAATACAGGAATTATTCAGCTTGAAGAATAATTGAAACAGTAAATCAATTATGATGAATACTGTATAGTTGCCCATTGTGTTTCTGATCAACCAATCCATTTATCGACTAATCGCTGCTGCTTAGTTCCTTTAGGGTTGATTTCAAAAGGGTCCACTGGTGCACTTGGCCTTAAATAGAGAGCTGTAGTGAACAAAGCCTAACATAAAGAGCTGATCTGAATCAAAAGTTATTGATTTGACAGTAAAAGGACAGTCAATTTGGGTCCTTCTGGGAAATGATCCAGAGTCAATGCCTAAGCCACCCTCAGTTGTCCTCTCATTACCTCAGGCAATTGTTGGTCAAGTCTATAGCCCCGGCCACACGAGGACGATAACGCAAACGGACTGCAATCGTTATCAAAAACGTATTCCGTCCACACGCAACAGGCACCAGAAACGTGTCCGTTCACACGAACGTTTCCATGTCGGCCTCGTGTGGCCGAACCGTCTATCTGATAGTGAACTGTTGCAGATACGACCGTTACCATCCTCGTGTGGCCGGGGCTTATATGTTTACTTTAAGTTCCAGGTTAAATAAGGGTAGGTCAGGCACACTGCCCTCCAACTAGGATTTGCTGATGAATCCTAACAAGCCCTAGAGCTGATATCTGCCCTTTGACCTCCCTGGACATTGGCGTAAGAGAGGAAATTTCCCCTGTGGTTCTCACTAAAGCTTGGTATTTTTTGTTGCATTGCGAGGACCAACTAGCTGATGGAATCTGGCAGAGACAGCTTTGGCCTGTTGCAGACTGTTTGCTTTGAAAATATTACAAGCTTTCAAACTTTGATCCCGATTCTTATTTGGGGTACAAATATCACATTTTTTATGGACAAACAAAAAGATATCCACAAGCAGCCTGTCTGCACACGCAGGCCGGCTACTATTTTCAGAAAAATGCAGACCTACTGTGAAAGCCAGAAATATTACATTGCGTGTGTGTGTTTGTGTGTGTGTGTGTGTGTGTGTGTGTTGTGTGTGTTTGTGTCTCAACAGGGCCTTAGCATGGGGTGAAGAGGACTATCCCCTGCTGACCTAAATGCAGATGACCAGTGATGGCCACAGAATCACCTCTACAGTAAGTCATACATTAAAATAAAACATGTTACATTACAACATTTATTTTATTAATAAATATTGTTTTAAATATATTTTTTTTTTCAAATTTCATAAATATACCTAATTAATATGGGTAAAATGATTAAAGTACATCCCCGGCATTTTGTTCCCTCTCTCTTTCAAAATAATAGCTTTATTTGTTTGTTTTTGTATTTCTTCAGTTTGTTGGATGACCTCATAAACACAGGACAACAACAGCAGGAACAGCAGCAGGAATTCCTGATTTCGCTGGAGTCGATTATTCTCACCATATTTCTCTCCATTATTATTATAATGACAGTGTGTGGCAATCTGCTAGTCATGGTGGCACTGTGCAAGGACAGACATCTACGGTGAGCTGTTTATTAAATGTATTTTGGAAGCAGCAACAGTCTTCAAAACTGGCTAAAAAAAAGGGTCTATCTGCAAAAAACAAACCCTTATTCAAAGTTCTCCATGCAATTATGTAAACTGACGATGCCGAATATTTTCGCTGCCATGGAATACCTACCTTGTGCAAATTCAATGTCTTTCAATAGCTGTAAAGAAAGAAATTGATCGTCAAAGTTGTAGCTGACGATTAAGTAGATGTGAACTAAAACAAGGCATTTTGTTCCCGCTATTTGCACTAAAAACACATCCAGCAGTGCTTAAAAAACTCAGCATGCAAACCAAATGTCAAAGCACTCACATTACTAAAATGCTATCCTGAAAAATGTATGTTGTCTAACCCTAATCTCTAGACAGTGAGTGTTGTACCTCAGAAAAAAACAAGACTTGTCTTAGTCAACTTTAAAAAAATGCAGTTTAAGCAACAAATTCAAGCTAAGGCATTCAACTTAAATGTTGCCTAAAAACCTACAAAATATTACACATCAGTCAGTCAGTCTTCATTTATAAATCGTTAAAGATGACCTTACCCATGAACCATTACTGAATACATTAATGGATAATGTTTTGTTGCTAATTTGTTGTGTCCCCCTGCTATCCTCTCAGAAAGAAGAAGACAAACTACTTCATTGTGTCTCTTGCGTTTGCTGACTTGCTGGTTGCATTGTTGGTGATGCCATTCGCTGCCATTGAGCTGATTACCGGCGAGTGGCGATACGGAGAGATCTTCTGCCTGGTGCGAACATCTCTGGATGTCCTGTTGACTACAGCGTCCATCCTGCACCTCTGCTGCATTGCGCTTGACAGGTTTGTGTGGGTGCTTGTCTCGAAGACAGGGACCCCCAAAAAAGTCCAGTAATAAGTCAAACCAAAAACATAAAATTGCGGTTTGGTTTTTACAGAAGCCCTGAGGGGCAAATAGGGAAATCAAAATTGTTTTCCAAGGGTATAATGTTTTGTCATGAAAAAGTCCAGTTAGTTAGTTTCATAATTGTCAAAATATGCAACATTACTGTCATGTTTGTCTTTTGGTTAGAAATGCACTAGATGGTGTGTGTGTGTGTGTGTGTGTGTGTGTGTGTGTGTGTGTGTGTGTGTGTGTGTGTGTGTGTGTGTGTGTGTGTGTGTGTGTGTGTGTGTGTGTGTGTGTGTGTGTGTGTGTGTGTGTGTGTGTGTGTGTGTGTGTGTGTGTGTGTTATTCCAGGTACTACGCTATCTGCTGCCAGCCTCTGGTCTACAGACACAAGATGACCCCGGTCAGAGTGGCAGTGATGCTCAGCGGCTGTTGGTTCATCCCCATATTCATCTCCTTTCTACCCATAATGCAAAGCTGGAACGCTATCGGCATCGAGGACATTGTAAGTCCTTAGCTAAGATCAGAATGGGTTCTTGTTATTAAAATCTTGCAAAATATACTTTATGTTCCAAATATTTTTTTTAATAGTATCAAGAGCTCATATAACTCTTTCAAATACATGAAGAGATACTTTTTTTTCTGTGAGGGCAAATGCAGCACAAACCTTTCCAATTTAATATTCTCTGTTTTCTAATAACATTGTCCAATGACACGGTAATGCAGCGATCACAAAACAATTCCAGTCCCTGTGGAGGCTCTCTTGCTGCGAGCAAAGACAGCACTTCAACAAGCATTTCCTGCTGGTTCGGATATGTTTTGGCGTGAGGTTATTTCAGAGCTGCCTTGAAATGAGCTGCAGGACTCCCAGAGGCACATGGGGATAGATGAATTTATTTAGCCAGAGTTAATGAAATACACTGCCCTTTTCTCAGTTTTTCAGTCAGGCAGCATCGAAAAAAACCATCATTTGTTTTACAAAAGCTGGATGGATGTCTTAAAGATGCAGACACAATTGCGCAACACTAAATATAACTTATGTCTAGATATTTAGGACCGATTTTAGTTGTTTGTTTTGAATGTGTTTTGTCCGTTTATTTCTTCTTTGTTCTCATATTTCGCGAAACAAAAAATACATTGCACCCTTGTTCTGCCACAAAAAGGATTTGTTTGAAATTGAAACTACTTTTTTACGCCATCTGATACAAAGCCACAATAAATACTTGTGACAAGTTAAACGATATGGTAGACACAGTATGTGTGTGTGAACTGAGATGCTCCATTTCCACTGAGGAAAACATCAATTTCTGGTGATATGGTGATGTGAAACTGTATGTTCTTGGCTCTTTATGTGTATTAAATGTTCCTAAATTAGGATTTTACATGTTGTGTATACCTAGAGTGTTTCATGTACATGCAGACTAAGGTAGCTCATCAGTGCCAATGCCAGCTAAAATGACCTTTTCAGCTTTAGGTACCTGAACTTTATTGTGACTCGCTCAAAATGTCCATTAGGACAAAGATATTACGTATACATACAATCAGTATTAGTTCAGAATAGAACATTATATTTTTCTTTAGCCTAATTTAGCAACACCTTACAAATCAACCGGTAAATATAGTCTCAAATTGGTCTTTATGCTATGCTAGGCTAACTGCCTCTTAGCTCCATCTCTACACTCACAGGCAAGACTAGCATTATTAATGCTTGACTGCAGGTCATAATGTCATAATAATGACATTATTTGGCACTCAAGTGGCATTGAAATGGTCAGAATATCTTGTTGTAACATTGTGATGATTTTTTGTCTGTATCTTCTCAACTTTCCCAGATTGAGGAGAGAAAAGGCTTGGCTGGAGCCTCCAATGACACAAGTTGTGTGTTTCTGGTGAACATGCCGTATGCCCTGATCTGCTCTGCAGTGGCCTTTTATGTCCCGTTGGCCCTTATGGTCCTGGCCTACCAGCAGATCTACGTCACCGCCATGACTCATGTACGGCAGATTGAGACACTACAGCGAGCCGGCTCTGCCCCTGTGAGTGGACCGACTCCGATGATCACAGTGAGGTCCTCCACTTCCTCAGACCCTACAGATCACTACCGCCTCAGGACAACAAGGGCCCTCTCCCCTTCAGAGCAGGCCCCCATAGCAAATAGCCGCATGCGCATTGAGACCAAGGCCGCAAAGACGCTGGCCGTTATAATGGGTTGTTTCTGTCTGTGTTGGGCACCGTTCTTCATCACCAACGTAGTGGACCCCTTCATCCATTACTCAGTGCCCTGGCAGCTATGGACAGCCTGGCTGTGGCTCGGGTACATTAACTCAGGGTTGAACCCCTTCCTGTACGCCTTTCTGAACCGGGCGTTTCGGAGAGCCTTTCTGGTGATCCTCTGCTGTGGGGATGAGCGGTACTCACGACAGGGGAGCTGCTCCTATGGACAGGTCCAGAGAGCGTGCTCTGCTGCATCGGTCAACGGAACGTCAATGGCACTAAGGTAAACACATGGTAAAGGCACATTTGCAGCAGTTTTGAATATTTGAGTGTGAATGAATGTGTGTGCTATCCTGCCTTCAACTGTGTGAAAAGTCCATCAAAGTAAACTGTGCAGACTGAGAGCAAGTGGGTTGTTGGAGAGTCTGTTTTTGTATTTATTTATATGTCTTTGATGCTCTTTAGTGTAAAAATGTAAAGAGTGATGGATTGGATTGTTATTTGTTCCTTTGTCAATTTGACAACACAACCGGATACAAGCAACATTTTGTTCACTTGCAGCTTTTTCAAAAGTGTTGCTGCAGCATTGTACCATTGCTCTGTTGACCTGCAGAAGTCCCATGAACAAAACGTGGACACCACAATTATCAGTACAAGGTACAAGTTAATGATTGGTTGCTGGATTGGGCTGGATAAGATGCCTTTTTAAATCATTTAATTTAGTTTCTCCGCATCCTATAGATCATAGATTGCATTAAACCAGCAGCAAGTCAAAAAATATCACAGCTTGGTGCAACCTTCATCTTATTTGATTTCTCATTTAGGCCATGTGTTGGCCCAATGTGTAATTTTTAGATATGAACATGCCGTGCCTTCACTAGGAAAATATATACATGGTCAAAGCAGCTGTGGTGTTCTGCAGATTGAACATTTTACCATAAAAATGTCCTGGACTCAGACTTGTTAAAAATGAATTAAATAGTCAAATCAGCCAGTTTTCAGCATAGTGTGAAATCGTACTGTATGAAGCCTGCTCTTGAGCTATGTCATATGCGTTTATTTTTGTTATGTCCGATTAGGAAATATACAACAAATGTAAGCTTTGTTCCAGTTGTAGGCACAGATTCAGAATATGTTGTGTACATAGATGTACAGCAATGAGGAAGCTGGGAAGGTAGATGGAAACATTTGTGAGCACAGACAGTAACAACGGCATGTAGCAGGAGGGAGTCACAATAACCAGAATCAAAGGGGCTGACAGTGAAAGTAGGTAAGATCCTAAGGATTGCCTTGTTCTAACAATTGTAATCATATACTAAGAGTTTAATTGTGTTGATGAGTATGGCTTTAGCAAAGGCAAAAGCCAGTTTGGAAAGGTTGGTGCATTGATAAAAGTGAGATTGGGACAATGGAAACAGATTTAGCAAATAATTGAATTTTCCACTTTATTTTAGACCCTCAGAGGTTCATCTGACTTTCTTGACCAATTTTGTCAGCTTGTAAACATTTTAAAATGGGCAATACATTTGGATGAAAACCAGTTTGGCTCAAAGTGAAACGTCTCAACAACTTGCTCACTCAATGAAATGCAATCATATTTGAATTATAAGTATAACTTCTGAGATCCCCGACTTTTCTTCTTTCTCGTCACCAGGTGTTCACTTTGGTTTTGGACTTACAGATGCTCTGTGTTCAGTGATGATTAGTTGATGTTAGCATGCTTAAATGCTAGACTAACACAGTTAACATGGTCAAGTAGTTTTTTATACAAGCAAGTGTTACACAGGGCCTTAACCTCATATCCAGGAAACAGACGTGGGTCATAATAATCTTGTGTGTATAATAGTAATGATGTTATCGGCTAAAAAGTTCACATAGACGCAGATATACGGGAATTTTTGTTTAACTATCATATCTTCTGTGATATTGTTACACTATAGAGTGCCACAGTGACGCGTCCTAAAACCCGGAAGTAAATTCCTCCCGGTTCCTTCGACAAAAACGCAATGCAATTTCTCCATAGGATTTTGGAAAATAGCTCGAAATAAGGTCTGTGGTTGAGACACATTTAAGAGACGGATCACGTTTTGTTCAGCCGGATAATATTAACATGTCTACCCTACTTTTATAATTTTCTAATCATAAATCTAGTCGCCAGAAGCAAAATGCTAACGTTATGCTATAAGCAAACTACAGCAGGGTTGCTGCTTCAACGTCACGCCAACTTAAGATCCATATTCAAAACTACAGATTCAAAATTGTACATGTTGAAGCGTTTGCAGGAGGCAGTTACTTGCTTTCAAGCAGAACACGGGGAAAAACAAACTTACACGTGTTTACGTGTTCGGTATAATGACGTAAAACGGCCTCGACAACTTCTGTAGTCCTATTCAGCCACTTGTTAACAACCATAGTTTTTCAGACATGTAAACTCTTCAAAAATCACCAGTGGGATCACTGCTGATGTATTTAATGTCGTAGAACAAAACGTGATCCGTCTCTTAAATGTGTCTCAACCACAGACCTTATTTCGAGCTATTCTCCAAAATCCTTTGGAGAAATTGCATTGCTTTTTTGTCGAAGGAACCGGAAGTGGTAAAATGCTAACTTACTTCCGGGTTTTAGGACGTGTCACTGTGGCACTCTATAAGGATGTCAGGAACTACAAATAGGCCTATGTCCTATGACTTTATTGCCGTTGTATTCATTGCCTTGATAGAGCCGTCAGTAATAAACTGACACCTACAGTACTCTTATGACATGCTTGTTGACTTGAAAAGTAAACTACATGTTCCTGTAAAAGATATGAGTCATCTTAAGTCGTTCGTCTATGGAGCCGTAGAGTTTTCTTTGAGCCATCTGAGTTGTGGTACAATTAATGGACTTCTGGGAGGAAAGATTGAACTTTACAGATCTTTGATTGAGTAAATGTACAATAGCCTTTTTAGTTATTTTCTCAACAGAAGGATTTCTGTTGACGTGAATGGTGGTGATTAAGTTGACGTCTGTGTTTGTGCTCTCCTTCCAATGGGGATGATGGAGGAGGTGACCTGCTTGTGTCTGCACTGTTTAACTTTAACACAAGTGCTCCACCATCGCAGAGAAACAGAGGGAATCACATACACACACATACACACACGCACGCACGCACGCGCACACACACACACACACACACACAGCCGACCATTTTTGTATTTATTATACAAACTACATGGCATGTGAGGGAGACCTTCCGCTATGGTCGAAAAATTTGTATTTGCATGCATACACTTACTCAGTGCTATGTATGTAAGCAAGTCCATGTGTATTCCAGTCTTTGTCTTTGCTCTTTGTTGTTGTAATGTATATAATGTGTGTGTGTGTGTGTGTGTGTGTGTGTGTGTGTGTGTGTGTGTGTGTGTGTGTGTGTGTGTGTGTGTGTGTGTGTGTGTGTGTGTGTGTGTGTGTTTCTGAGGTGTCTGTGGGATTTCTTTAGGGCTTTCTATCTTTGCGTGTATAGGAAACAGAAAGGCAAACAGTGTTAACTCCAATCTGATGTCCTCTCTTAAAATCTGTCTCAGACAAAAAACAGACTCAGACAATCAGATTACAGCTGGCAGGATACTGGAAATTGAAATTACTCAAGGAATCGTAAGTTATTTTGTCTTTGAGCTCTTGGGTGTTAGATCCAGAATGTAGGCGGATGGTATCTGCATGTGTTCACTGTGCTGTGGTAAAATCACCCAAAAGTTTATTTTTGCTTGTGGTAAAGTGCCAAAAACATTGGACAGTTTGTTAGAGTAAGGCTTACAGTACGATTCAAGATTCGGTCAGATAAGTAGTGGTTGGAAATGAAAGCCATACGACCCATCCTAAAATGTCAAATATACTACAATAAAAACTAAATATATATAATAAAATAGTGGAAGAGACATTATCGTAAATGCGGCTAATCAGTAAAAAAAGCACATGGACCCAACAGAAGGCATATTGATTTTGCCAAGACAGCACCTATAATAAAACCAACCTAACTTGAGTATTGTGGCAGAGGAATATCAACCGACCACTTTTTCTTTTTTGGAGGCAGAGGTCATGTTTTCTTACAAGATGTTCTTGCAAGTTTGAAACAAAATAGTTACTGCCAACAGGGAAGGAAATCAAAGTCATATTTCATAGTATTTTTTTTTAAATCAATGAGTAGTGTCATGCAAACCCACCAGAATGGTCATCCAAGATGAAAACATACAAAGCTGGTCATCTCTAGTTGCTCCAGTTTATGGCCAGTTTTAAGCTGCTAAATTCTTGAATATTTAATTGTAAACATTTGTGGCTAATGAATCACTGTTCCTGCTCTGCTACCAAAATATGTTCACATTAGCAACTTCATAGCTCTGATCTTTTACCACAATGAAAATCCTATTGCCGTTTCCCTTAGTCTTAACAAGAAACACACACATTCACACACTGTCAACACTCCAGCTCCGGCAGTGGATAGTAGACACTTGTTTCTGATTGGAGTCATAACAAAGACGTTGTGTTGTGCCAACTAGTAGAGAAAGTAAAAAAAGCATCTCAAACATCTGAAACTGTTTAAGGCTGTTGAGTAAATACATCGTCCCTGGGGTCATTTTGTTACTCCGGAAGATACAGTACAACTTCATGTGTTCACTCATATTGCCAATTTGACACTGTGGACCAAATAACTCTTGATTTCCATTTGGTTAAACTCAAGTGAATGTCTAGCTGAAGTTGAATCTACTATGGCTCCTTCTAAGGTAAAACACTCCAGACTGGAAAGATGTTTTACCCCTGTAAAAACCAGAACACCCTGATTCCATCCTTTAATTGTCTTATTAAGGGCTTAAAAAGAAAAACGCCACTTAGAGAGCAGCTTAATCTTCTGCGATTAAAGGTGAGGGAGACAGTTCATTTTTGCCATTATATAATATTTCATAGTAACCAAAATAATCACAATTTATAAATACAGCCACAATCATGCAGCATTATTCTCTACTGCATTAGCCTTCTGCTATCAGTAGGTGAGCAGCCATTAGCTAGCTACAGCCGTTAGCCTTTGTCTGCAATTAACAGGGGGCTAACGTTATTAGCAACATTTTTCTCTACATCTCTAAAATACTACGCCTGTATTGTCTGCCTCTTTTTTTTTTATATAAGTCCTATTTCCTTTTTTGGGTTACTTTGCAGTGTAGGCAATCTTGCTAATGTTGACTTTTATCATCTGAAGTGACGTCCACGGCTGTCTGCATTTGTAGAACAGTTTATAGCAATGTCCAGTCTCCTGTCATGGGATATTTTTTCTAAATCCTGAAAAAAATGCCAAGAAGAGATGCAGAAGTCTAGCGCCCTTTCAAATCACTTGAATGACAATACACTAAAATATTAAGTGTTTTTTTTGCCCAGTGTCAACAACAATATACAGTCTAACCCAACTTAAGTTAACACAGTTTTTAGATTCCATAAACTGTGGGAAGATCTGATACTTTCATCCCCTTTAAACACGGGGATCTCCCCTCAATTACAATCTGACATAGGAGCCTGTTGAGAGTCTTTTTCAGAGGTAAAGTATATTGTTGTTGAAGATCTTGTAGTCGTCATAATTGTATTGATGGCCACAGTTTTGTTTGTTAAATCTCACTTTTCTTCATGTTCTCTGGAACTCTTTCAGCTCTGTCAACTTACCTCCTTCAGAGCAGCTGACACCAGTACCTATAGCAGTGTGGGCTGAATGTGTGAGCTTTAACTCAAAATGAAAAACATGGCAGTTATTCAAACAAGAGTTAAGGTGTAAAATGTGAGGGTGATACAGACTTGATGTGCACAAATGAGACGTAGATGCCTTGCTTTAACAGGAAAACCTGTACAGGTAAACAGGCACATTTCCGTGCTAAAGTAGCATACAGTATAGTCAAACAGTTTAGGGGAGACAGGAAGGATTATTGTAAAAAGTGTCCCATGTCTGGTGAGAAAAATAACAAGCCACAACTCAGAATGTCCAACTCTTCCTGTAATCGTTAATCAGCTTTAGTATGATCCGTCCTGAGTTTCACCTTCAGCTCTGCATGGAGATCGCAAGCTTTATTGAATCCTATAAATACAACCGAGCAGCGGACACCGTTATCAGCCGTGCACAATCAGTGTGATTGTTATGTGATTCAACTATCTGCCAGTCAATGCCTTGGCAAAGCGCAGCTATTTACCGGTTTTCAAACAGCAGAATTGGAAATCTCTTTGGGGAATTAAGGTTCATGTGGGAAAATTGTAAAATTATTCTTTTTGGGTCCAGGCCCTGTCATCATGTTCAATAAATCCTGTTTTCCCACCCTGAATGTTTCTGTGTTTTGATTGTTAAGATTAGATAGAACATTCATCTCCATGTAGGGAAATAATGCTGCAGGATTAAACAGGCGAGATGACAAATGAGCTAGGAGTTGTACTCAAGGATGGAGGGTTGATTTTGTAGATTTACAAATATGATTTAGAGTTTTAGACTGGCTACAAAATGGAGAAACATAAACAATTTCTACGTTTCATCACTCATCGTCCTTTGTAGAAGAAAATAAAGACCACCGTGTTTGCTGTCTTTCAACCTTTTATACCCTGTCACCTGTTGTCTTTGGCCAATCAGGGAGGATCTCTGGAATTAGTACCAATTTGAACCAGGTGACATCAATGCCTCCTCATTTAGAGCTAGATGGTACTCAGTTGTAATTTTATAAAGAAAATGAATAGAATGTACCCTCTCAAAAAGCATAAACAGTTACAAATCCCCTTTTCTGAAGTGACTAATCTTACAGTAGAAGAAAAATACCCTCCAAGATATTTTGTTAGAGGAAGTGCAGTTCTTAAGGGTCAGAGCACATGTGTGAAAGAATACCACAAGTAAATAAGCTGTAAATAAGTTCACAGCTCATTAGATGAGTAGAGAAATGTGCACCTTCCTCTCAGCATAAGTACCAACATTGACTCAAGAAATTACATATATGTAGCAGAAAAAAGCGGGCACAAAAATGCGGTGTAAAATGATGTTACCAGTGTTGATTTGTCTTAGATCAGGTGATATATCTTAACAGACGGATTGTATAGAAGTATAAGAAAACACTTCCTTACTTCTTACTTAATTTATTACTTCAGTAAACATTATAAAAACCTGTTTATATGGCCTTGAACCCTAGTTAAAGTTTTCTTCAACATAGCATGATACCGTGTGGCTATAGCCTACCGTGTGATTGACATGTCAGTAGCGCTGTGTTGTCTGCTCTGGATATTGTCCGTGTTTTTTTTCATGAAACTAACGTTTTCTTTCCAGTTTATGAAAGGTATTTGTAAAGTTTCATTAAACTAAGAATGTTTTTTCAGTTCTTGGTTATATCTAGCTTCACCATGTGACTGCAGTTTCAAAAAAAAACATGGCGACAGCTAAAAAACACCATGAATACGACCAAAATGCTAAACTTAAGGCTTCAAAAAGGTACTCTACAAAACCAATGGAATTTTAGAGCCCAGAGTTTAGGTAAAGCTTGACCCATACTTAACGTCAGGATATTTGTCTGTTTTAGCTTGAATTTATTCCAAGTCTTAAGGCTACAGCTTTGTTATGATGTTTGAGAAAAGAGAATCATAGCTAAATAGAAAACTGTGTCGATCTGCCCATCTTGGTTGAGGATGATGTCATTCTTTGGGAATATCCGAAGATTAAAAGCTTATAAAAAATCACTTTAACCTGCATTACACTGCTCTCTCTTTCTCAGTCTTTTGAGATAATCCTAAAAATCAACCTGCTATAAGAGTGAGAGAAAATACGAGCTTTCAAAGTAAACAATGGCTGCTCAGCTCTAAAAAACTGAATTAATGTTGAGTGTCTTTATATTTTTTACGAGAACAAAAGGAGAAAATGTTGAAATATAAAACCAAAAAGTCTCATCTAAATAATAACAAATAGACAACATAATACAGAAACCCATATGACGATTGGCCTCATTGCTTCCTGTTCCACTTTGGGTCGAGGTCATCAGCTGCTGTCGCGTCCTTCCCTCCTCAGTTTTAGACTCGGTTTTGATGATATGAACTCATCTGTGATGCTAAATAGACTTATGTATCCCTCAGTCTCTGGCTCTGCTCTCAACGGTAATAGAAACATTTCCTTGGGGACAAATCAGATAGGAGAATGGCCCCACCTGGGCAATTCAGCTCGGAAAATTCAATTAGGCTTTGAATTTGTTTTATTAATCTAGAATGGACAAAATGATTTTTGTTACGTGAGACATTCTGAGTGTTACTGATTTGAATCTCAGACAATCCACATTTGGTCAGCCTTTAAACCAATGCCAAACATGTAAATACAGACACAGTCATTAGAATAAAAAGAAAAGGTCATATTTAGCTCCTATCTGTTTATACTAACAGATATCGTGCAGCAAATGAACGTTTTTTCACCTGTTAACAAAGAAATAGTCACCTGTTTAATTTGTCTGGCAAACCTATTTTCTTATTTTGTATTCAGCTGACAGATTGTAATCAATACATGTAAAACCAATGTGCAGTTTTGTATTAGCTCTGGTTTTAATCTCATGTCTCTTGCTGCTGCTAAGTGATCCACTTTGTTGTATTTGTCCGCCAAGTCCGGTTGTATAAAAGTCTATGAAGAAAGGAAATTATTTCTCACTTAATCAAGTTAACACATTCCCTATTGAGTTAATAGTCCCAATAGCTAGTTCCAAGTCTTATTCAAAACTGCATGATGCTCATTTAGTGAATTGTGCTACCATATAGAGTATAATTAAGCAATAGCTCACGACAGGCCGTGGTATATGCTCATTATATCACAGCTAAGGGGCGTGGTTCGGCCCGACGCGAAGCGGAGGGTCGACAACCCCCTTAGCTGTGATATAATGAGCATATATCACGGCCTGAAGTGAGCTATTGCTTTTATAAAACGGTTACCAAGTGTGGCAATATGAAAGAAAAATACACACTCTAATTTAAATAGTTTTTATTAGTAAATAATGATGTTCAAAATAAAATAGTCCCTCTGTTGCCTTCTGCACAAAACATAGTGCAAGGTGGTTGCTATGCAACAACACTAACAGCGAGCGAACATATTAGACAGAGAGCGTTGATCCATTATTTGGCTGTTTATTTACATTAATGTGTATGTTGCTGTTTATTGTGCATCCACTGAAAAACTGTCCAGCATCAGTAGCATGGCTTACGTGGTCACTTGTATAGGTTGAGGTTGTTCTAGGCTGTTGCTTGGCGTGGCGAGAATATTGCTCCACTTTCTCCGGTCCCGAGATTGGGCTTCCAGTAACTCTGGAGAGAGCTTTCGCACCTGTGGCCACTACGGTCATAATTTTCTATGCTTTGTTTCAAGACCCGCATCAGAAAGCTTTTGAATGGTGGTACTTTTCCAGTTGGTCGTCTACCTGCTCTTCACGTAGCTCTGCACGTCGTAGTTTAGGTGCTTTTTTTTCTGGAGATAGGCACTGCTCAATCCACTCCTCCATACTATAGTAAGACCCCCCCGGAGGTCGAAGTTAATCTTAAATGTTTCCATTTTATGCTTTGTAAATTTGTTTCGTAACGGAAGAAATTTAAATATATTTATAAAACTGACAAGTCAAATCAAGCAATCTGATTGGTCGATAGCGTTTTTGCGGACCTCTTTGATTACAGATTAGAAAACATCGTTGCTTGCTTTAAAAGTAGCACAATTCATTATGTTAAACCTTCAAAAGTATCTAGATATCCCTGCCCTAATGCCAAAGGAACTGCACACTGAATATGTTTTCCCGTTTGATGTCTATGTCTGGACCGCTGCGTCAAAAAGGAGGGCTTCTGCCCAGCTTCTGCCCCGTTACTTCTCCGCTGCTTTCTTGTTCCAGTATCAGTTTGCTTTTCAGCCCAACGGTATACTGTTTTTCTCAGACGCGGAGGGATACTGAATTGTTGTGAAAAGTAACTTACAATTCTACCCGTGGTATACGCTCAGTATATCACGGCTAAGAACCAATCAGATTGCTTGATTTTACTTGTCCGTTTTATAATAAACAATAAAACAGGGCATTACTAACTCATGATTTACAGATTGCTACCACAGTGTTCTCCGAGCTGAGTGCTTTCCAGGTTTTCGTCTAAGAACTTTCACATAAGATTTTCTTTTCACGCATGTACTAAGCTCCATAGATCCCAAAAATCTCGTTGGCAAGCAGGCAGGAAGAGGTGCGACGCCCTGTCACAAGAACATGATTTATAATGGATTAAACACGATTGGTAGAAAAAATGGATGTTGCGTCAGTTGGCCTGAAACAGAGATACTCAATACATTAAATCCTTACTTCCTGGATTGAACTTTCCATCAATTGTAATGCCAGGCTCTGATTGGGCTTTTGAGGACTATTCACATCACTGTTTCCCATGGTTCCTTGAGTAGACTCAGATGCTGATTAAGGAAGATAAATACCAGGAGATGATGAGTGATCACACCTCCATCTATTCTGAAAATGTCAGCTTTTTTTGCATTTTATTGTGTTAGGCTTCATTGGGTGTTTACAGTCTTAAGCAAAAGTCACATGACTCACAAGCAGCAGCTTTAATTTAGTGAACAAAAAAGACAACTTAATATGTTCGTCAATGACCATGACGAGACAGAGAAACACACACCGACCTTAACAATATCAACATTATGTTTGTGAACCTAGGGCTCAGATTACTTGAGCTATGTGTGGGTAAAACACGTGTTCATAGAAGCCTCCAGTCATCAAACAGTCATAAGTTTAACTTTACAATGTAACATTGGAGTTTCAGTGATGGAGCAATGTCAGAGGTCTCCGTCAGTCTTAACCTGCTGACTTTGTTTTAGCTTCAGGTCACTCACATACTTGAAATGTTTCCGTCTGCTTAAAAAAGAGAACAACAATGGGTTTTTTGTCTGACTCACACGGCACAACGGCTTACTTTAAGCCTGTCATAAACACTGGCTGTCGGCGTGTATGTTGTGCAGTTGAGCCGATATTGAATCCGGGGATGAGTTTGAGCTTCCTTCGGATTTGTTTATACTCATTTGTTTTCTTTGTTTTCCCTTTAAATTCTGCAATTTTCCCCTACAAGACTAATGATGATATAATTCAGTTCAGTTAAATTGTTTTGATCTCAGTCAGAGCTTCATCCTGCATGCCGAGCTTTGACTTACCGGCTGTCCTCACTTGATGAACAAGGCCCCGAGTGCAATATTGCCCTTTTTAATGTGACTTTCATGCAAGTTACATGGAGGTGATAAAAAATGAAAACCTAAAGTAGCAGGGAACAAATACAAAAATTGGAGTGATACAAAAAATGAATGATTTTCTTTATGAATAACCATTTCTGGAGGATTTCTCCCTGTTAATTACGTTTTTGTTTGTGTTATTTGGGAGCCACCTCTTCACTAGGGCTGCATAATATATATATATATTTATTTATTTAATCAACATTATTGCAGTACAAACCATTTTTTGTTGGTCAAAGACAGTAAAAAACTAAAAAAGTTGCATGCAACCCATTTAAACTTGACAGCCATCTTAGTGAGTGCTTTTTATATTGTATTTGTGTGGAGTGACCTGTCAAATCTCATGCTACCTCTCTGCATTGATGTTATAAAAGCCACTGATGTGTTTCTGTAACCATCAGGCTCTGAAGCATGAAGCTCTGCAGCTGAGACCAAAGTGGGTCCCCTCACAGGTCTGGTTAACGTGTCACACTTCCTTCATTACTCTGCCTGAAAATCAGCACTCAGCTAATATTAAGTAGCTCCTTGTGTGTTCACTCGACGGTATTTATTTTATTAACAGACAGACTTCTTTACTTGTACAGTTTCCTATGTGCTTATGATTTTTTTTCTCTAAAATGCACATCACAATAGCTAGGGGAAAAACACTCCTCGTGTTTTGTCCTCCAGATACTGCGATTTTCTTTGCCCGAATGAACCAGACATTTAAGCTTTTTGTAATAAAGTTTTTTTTACATGAGTGGTTTATTTTCTACCACTTGTTACCTTAGCAACAGCAAGCAGGTAGGAGAATTATTTGAACAGTTTTTGGTCCCTCATGGGTTAGTCATTGAAATTGGTCACAGACCCATTTCAGTACTTTACAGATAAGAGAGAATCACTACGCAGCCTTTACAGACAGTTTCTTTGTAGACAACACGTCCGAGTGTTGATGGAATTGCATTAAAGCTAATTACCTTAATGGCATCATTCCATGAGTCTCTTTTCCCTCCAAAATAGACGTATAGGACGCAATGAAACATCATTTGTTTAGTGTCAGATGTAAATAAAGTATTCAGACCCTTGCTACATTAACACTAGAACTGCCAACGGGTACAGTTTACCCGCAGCTGTTTCTTGATTGAATGTAACTTTTTTTCAATAGAATATTCAAGTCTCCCAGTCTGTGACTTTTCCTGAAAGTGTGTTATGTAGCACCCTCTGTTGTTAAAAATGGTCAATATGAAGTCAGATTGAAAAAATGGTCAACAAAAATTGCCATTTATACCCATCAGCGCCAGCGGGTAATATTTATTTACCTTATAGAAAATGCTGTGATTTTCGCGCTATTGATTTTGCGCGTAAACATGACGTGTTGCTATAGCAACGCCTGGTTGTCTACTGCAGATAGAGAGATAGATAGATAGATAAGAGAGATAAATAGATCACTGTGAGATCAAAACTCACTGATCTAGCAGCCAGAAAAGACAACCCACAACTTCGATTTACGGGTCAGAAACGGCAAAAATACGGTTTACCTTTGCTGTTTTCTGATCAAAAGTTGTGTTCAAGGCATTCAAACGCAAACGCTGCTGAAGGTTAATCCAATGTATCTGTGTCACTTTGAAATGACTACAACTATAGTATTTTATTAAAGACGAGAACCCTGTGTTCTAGTATGATAAATAAAATAACATTGTACCTTGAAAATCAATGCATTATAATAGCGGACACGTACATTTGACCCGTTGGTGGTTTTTGGCGGTGGGTGGTGTTGGCGTTGAGTACAGCGACCCCTGGTGGTTTTAGTGTTAAGAAGTTGCAGATTTGAGCTTCGTAATGTCTTTAGTGTATTGGTTAGGTCATGTTTTTCTCAGGTACAATGGCGTATGGTGCAACAGTGTTTTTCAAATGGACAAAACTGAAATTGAGTTGAAAAAAAATCACAGGAAGCACAATCCATCTATAGAAGTTGTGATGCATGTACAAAGGAACAAATACTGATACTGACAAAATTAGGTAGAGTGAAAATTATTTATATAGAGAAAACATCACATTTTGGAAAGAAGTGATGACACAAAATGTTATTACTTGTAAGACTATGAGGACTGTTAGACAGAGAGAAAAACTCAATTGCCTCTTTGGTTAATTTGCCATCTAAAAAGGGGTTTCAGAAACACTGCCCTGCTAAAACCTGGAACATTTGGATGCCGTTAGAACTTAGCGATTATATGCATCACAAAATGGGTCAATAGAAGATGACGTCTTAAATCAAGGCGCCTCAGATCTACAATAGTCCATCTGCACTGTTTCTTTCCAGATTTATTTTTGGCTGCAAGCTGCTTCTAACTGTTTCAGCTGTTGCCCAAAGATTGAATCTGGTTAGTGGTATTTTTCTTACTGAAGTCATAGTGAGTGACAAGGCTGTGAGGTTGTTTGTTTGTGTTTGATTGACAGAAAGATAGTTTTGTGTATTTTGTTTAAGGTGTATAGTAGTGATTGAGCGGTGGGTTTTCCAGGTTAAGCTGCATGTTGATCACTTTATCTTATTATAATTGGATTTTTATTAAAGAAAAACAACTTTCCCATTCGGGTGCAGATAGAAATGGTGATCTTTGAATCAAGATAAAGTTAGGTTTAAGGATTGGGCACGATTTAAAAAATGATGTAATACAAATAAGGAACAAAAGAGACAGTGTTGCATGTTGAAGCACACAGAGACACGTGGAAACATAAAGCATCTAAAATAGAAGCAGTGTCTCGCTAACCGGCTGACCATCTCTGAGCAGGAAGTGAGGTGGTTTAACTTCAGGGGAGAAGGTCTAAAACTCTGTGAGATAGAAATCGTTTTCATTTCTTTCTAACAAAACAATGATCTCTCTTTGAAAACAGGAGGGATTTTTTTTTTTTTTATAAAGCCAGGACTTGCTATCTGATGGGATTCTGCGCGCCACTAAACCTGAGGGATATGGACAAAATTAAAATTGCATTAGTACACTGAGAAATGCCTTAAAAATAAAAGGACTGATGTCATCGTGAGCTGCATATAGCCCTATAAAGCATGATGTAAACCATTACAAATATTTCCTTACCGATGTTGTGGATTTTTACTTGTTTTCTTTTGATTTAAAAATACCAATCTTAGAACAGTATGACAAAACTGAAATATTAGTTGTTGATAGAGAAGTCCCGATAAGAGCTGTTTTTTTAACGTGAATGACCAAATTAGACAGTCTACACAAAACGCAGCCACTCTGTAACTCCCCCCCACACATCCGACAGTCCCACACAATCACCACATTCAAATCCCAACTAAAAACCCACCTGTTCAAAGGAAGCCCACTCACTGTAGTGCTCTTCATCCTCTGTTTCCCCTGAACAACCTGTCATTATCATTTGTGTCCACTTTGAATGACTCCTCCATGGTTGCCTGTCAGTGTTTTTATCATTTTCTGTTGCTTAGAGTATTTACTGTATTGTATGGTGTCCTTGGGTATCATGAAAGGCAGCATTACATAAAAGGTATTACTGTACTATCTATTACCCTAAATTTAAAAACGTTTCATGATCCATTTTCTATGATCTTTGTTGAGCGTTTGTCTCTCCTCTTTGTATTACTTGCCAGGATAATGGTTCTCTGTTATATTTTCATTTGTGAAAGAGCTTTGGGGGGGAACATGTTTTGCGAGGTAAATAAAAATATTATTGTCATGTCATTTGAACGTATGGAGTATTAAAACTGTTAAACAACACACATGTTTTTATCCGATAAGAACAAGGGGTAGTTGGTAATTCAGCCTCTTGTGGCAGAACATAGTACTACACTAGAATACACATGTTTACACAGATGAAAAAGTTATTAGGAATACTGACACTGGCAAAAAACCCAGAAAGAAACATGTTCTTAAGTCCTAAATATGGAAGAGAAAATCAGTTATTTAAGACTAAGAAAATGGATCCCCTGAATACAGTTTTTCCCTCACTTGCCTCTTGGGGCTTCCAGCTGAGATTTGGTGTCAGGTCATTGCATGAAAATATTCCTTCAGAATGACTGCTTTATTTTTCGAGCACAGCTCAATAGTAGAAACATGAAAGGCAGAGTATCTTCTGTCCCAGAAACCCAGATCCCGCTCCTGAAGGGGCCGCGGGACATTGTGTATTCATGATGAACCGTGCCGTTTGAGGTTGGGTCAGTCAGAGTCAAAGTTTGTTTTCAGAGCTCTGTTTGTGATACAACTTCAATCTATAAGGTATTTTCTTTGGCCATCTGAATTGTTGTTATCCTGGAGCACATATTTGGAGTACATTTGTCACTTGGGTGGTCAGTATATTTTATTTTCTGGGAAGGAATGACACTCCAGTGGAGAGTGAGATTTCTCAGAACATGTTTCGATGTTAAAGGAGGAATGAATTTGGCTCTGGACCTTTTTACCAATTTAATATTTGGATTTATATGTATGTTTGTGTACTGTGTTGATGCTTGGTTTACGCAGAGTTTTTTTAATATGTTTTATTGCACTTGTCTATTTATGTGCTGACTGTCTGTTCAATGTTTTCATTCAGTTTGGTGTCAGGAAGGGTCTCTTCAACTGGGAATGACTCAATTTGACGACAGCAGCACATATCTTATGCATTTACTTCAGGGAGCAAAACTAATTTCACTGAGAAGGGAGGAAGCAACATTGTTTGTAATGAAAGGAAGAAGTAAAATATCTGGGTCTCTAAAAGCCTCTGATGTATAATTGATAAGGCCTGGTGTCCACAAGCTAACATCTCAAAACAAATCAAACGTAGTAAAGTACCTTTTTTGGTTATAACAACTAAATCCAGCATACTTAATCTTGTGTCCCACATTGCACCCTGCGTCTCTCAGTTGACCCGTCCAAACATTTTGCTGCATGGGAAAGTTTTACTTTTCCAGATCCCAAAGCGTCTTATGAATTCAATTAGCCAATTAATTTCCCTCGAGTGTCCAGCCAATGCTTCAGTCTGTACACATCCTATCTATTCGAACTGTGTTTGAAGTCTTGATTTTTCATTTATTTATATAAAGTAAATATTTATTTTGGGACATTTTATTTTTAAATATGTAAATTAGGCCTTTTTCTCATTTAATATGTGCTAATTTGCATACATTTCTTCAACAGCAATGTGAGCATTGGTTAAAGCAAGGTTAACAAGTTTGAGTCAAATCTTTATTTTAGTTAAATCCATTTATCTGAAAAGAACTTCAACAGCCATACAAAACATTTTATGAATCATATATTCCATACATGTAAATCAGACCATGACTGATTTATGAACTAACTTGTATGTGTAGTTTGTAGGTACTAGTGAATTTGAGTTGTCAGGCTCAGGGTGAGTAAAGAAAAACATAAAATGGCATACATTCTGCAGACACTACAGGGGGAAATGTCCCACGTTTATTACTGTATTATCATAAAGGTTGAATCCTTTTTGTATGACAATTTTTCCAAAAAGAAATATTTAAATATTCAAAAGAGTCTTTATCTAATGTTCACTTTGCTGAATTTAGGAGAAACTTACAAACACATAGATGCCATTACGCACCTAAATTGAAAAAATGCATGATAAATGCGATATTCCTGTATTCATTCAAGTTTGACAGTTTATGTGTTTTACCTCATGTGTTTAGATAAAAGTTCCCCAAGTACAGCATTCCTTTTTGCTGTAGAAAAGCGATTATGTTTGGTGTACACGGTTTTTAATCAATGAGCTGAAACATTTGAAACCTGTAGTACGCCCTGTTAGGTGTAAAATGAGCCTTTCTTAGAAAGAGCAGAAGTTTCTCCTCCAGTGATATCCTCAGCGTTCCTGTGGGAAAACACGTCCTATCAATTTCCCCCATCGGCGATCCCTCCTCGCTACTTTCGCTCCCAACGCGAGGAGATAAGAGAGAAATCTGATTTGTCCCTGAATGAAATTAGCGCTAAATTAAAGGACCACAAGCCTCTCCTGTATCTTGTGTTGATCCACCTTAAGGTCCCGTACTGTAACAGATCAGATGAAAGGATAAATAAAGGCAGTCAAGCACAAATGGTGTAGAAAGTGAAAATGTAAAAGGCATGAATTGTTATGAGTTTGGACAGCAACAATTAGAGTGTACCTGAATACTATAATTATAGTCTGATTGATTAATTAGATGAGTGCTTATTTCTAGGCATAATTAGCTTCTGCATTTAAATACACTCATAACATGAAACGTAAACAGAGACAGAAAATAAATGCAGCTCTGACACAAAAAAAGAAATGGTTCTCATTAAATAAAAATAAACATGGATCAACCGAGATTGAAGTGTCTACCTTAAAATGTAGTTATTATTTGTATGTATGTTTCTGAATTATCCGTTTATGATAGCAAAAGGCAGTATATATACATTTTAAAATATTACACAGAAGACTGTTGACAACACACAGTCAGAAGAAGAGGGAATACACACAGGTGTACATTTACAAAAGCGCAATAAACACAGTTTCAAAAAACTCATCCAGAATTCCTCCTGTCAGTTAAATCCAGCTTTTTCTCTCTCAAAAGAACAAAAAAATACATTTAAATCTGACCAACAGTCCAAATGTCCTCCTTGCTCATGATTGTTTCCCTAAGCGTGTCGTTTTTGATGTGTGTTTGGATCTCCTTATTCAATTTGTCAGACTGGAAGTCAGCCATAGATCAAACTCACAGATTATTTTTCTGAGCGCTGCTTCTCAACGACCCAAACAGGATTATAGTGAGAGACCTTAAGCTTGTGGATTGAAGAAGTCAGTGTTTAAAAGTGAATGTCAGATAAAGTACAGAAGACTTGTGTTGATCCAGCCACTAACCAACACCTGATGCTGTATGTTTTGTGAACAAATATTTTGTAAACGGTCTCAGTCAAGGCAGTGTTAGACGATACATTGCATTCATTGCGACTGATTCACCAAAAAATAGATATAAGCTCTAAAAAGTTGATAGTATTATTAACTTTTATGCATATCTAAAAACACTAGCAAAACACAATGTAGAGCGTACGCCAAAAACTGTAATTTATGAAAACGAAGGTACTGCTGGCAACGTCAGTTTGATGGGGGTTACATTATGTTGTTAACTTGGTCCCAGTGTGGAAGTGGCAGACTCCAACACAATAAATGCGCCTTATAGCTCAATTGGTAGAGATAAAGGCCCTTTTACTGGGGCTTGGTACACAATCCAGCTAGGGACTATTTGCCGCATGTCATTCTCTCTGTTTCCCCGTTTCAATTCTGCAATAAAGGCACTGGTTGCCCAAAGAAATCTTTGAAAACAGTAGAGATATTATTACATAATGGCAATAAATGGCTATTTCTGGAAACAAATCACCAAAAATGGCGTTGAATGTGTCTCTACTTCCAATGGCCATGGTACTTATCGTGTCAGAATAGAAACAGAAACAGATTTGAAGATTCCCATGAGAGAAGTTCACATAATTCACAAGTCGTTTCTCCTTTCTCTCCTTCTGATGAGGCAGGAAGCTTTTCCTGCAAGATTTTATTTTTATCATAATTGAAGGCAGCCTCACAAAACGTTTCGCTGCCCTCAAACTAAAGATAATGATGGAAAATGACCAAAGTTCACATGTATTGCAAGAGAAATCTCTTTAATCTCTTTCTTCTTTCCACTAAATCTGGACGGACGGATTAGAGGAAACACATGAGGGAAAGCTCTGGTGGGAATAACCATTGAAATATCTCTGGTAAAAACGTCTGCGGTTTCTCCATGAAATTGATGATTCAACATGTGGGAAAATTCCAATACTCTTTTCCCTCATATTTTTTACTCTGGGAATGTCCTGTAATGCAGGAAAAAAAGCCTTTTAGCTTTTAAATGCCACACTTCCTGTGGTTAAAGTCTCCTGGCATGAACGTTAGAGGGAAGATATGTGCAATGTTTGGGACTCCAATGTTAAACCTGAACTTGTTTAATGTAAGTGTTAATGTCCTCTAAAGTCCAGTCAAGTCTCCTGTCCTGTAATAAAACAATTAATTGATGGTGAATTATAAACAACTTTTTCAAACGGTATTTAAGCAGGGTTTTTCCACTCATAAAAAAACAATGAAAAAAAAAATACACTGTTTCCCATGAAGTTGGAATCATTTTGTTTTCAGACACATTCCTCTTTCAACTGTGGTTTACTTTTCACTGTGATGTTTGGAAGAGATTGATCAATGGTTTTGAGAAGATATCAACTTTATCTATCAATAATAAATCACATTGACACAATCATTTCATGAGGAGAGGTCAAATGTATTTATTCCCACATTATGGGCAACAGTGTATTTAGCAGGAGGGTACATTTGGGGATTACTTCAATGCAATGTGACAAACTCATAAACATATAATTATCCTCAGGGCAGTAAGGACAGATGTTGCTGTCAGACGTTTGTTGTTGACTTAAATTCATCGCCTAGAGTAGTGTCAGGATCTCTAGATACAAATCTGCAGGATGATGGTAATGACCCGAAATGTAAAACCTCAAGGCGTGCTGACTGTTCAACCTTAAAAACGTTTCATCTGTTATTTTCTAGATTCATGTAAAATAAAGAACGAGCGGTGGTCTTCTGACCTTGTTGTCACTGATAAACCTTTATACTGTGCGTGTCTTGACAGAAAACTGAAGAGCTGAAATTAGGGACTGTCTCAACAGGGCATGCTATTGGGCAAAGTGAGATTATATTATTATGAAATGTGTTGAATCAGACTGACAGACAGGCATCCTTTAGTTTAGACTGTAAACACACCCACTCTACAGAATAGTGTGTGTGTGTGTGTGTGTGTGTGTGTGTGTGTGTGTGTGTGTGTGTGTGTGTGTGTGTGTGTGTGTGTGTGTGTGTGTGTGTGTGTGTGTCAAATTGTCTGATAAGAACTAATCTTGGGAATTTACCAGATGGAATATATACCCAGACTTCCGTTCAGGTCTGTCTGTGTGTGTCTAGTAATACACTGCTTATGAGGTCCTTCTGTGTTAAGAACAGATTATGCTCCGACTTCATAAGGGACTTTTTGCCCATTCTGGTAAATTAAGGGTTTCTATTTGTACTGGGATTTAGTCGATTTGATTAAAGTAATAGGTATAACCACTCTCCAAATCTTTCTGCTGTAGGTGTGATGACGACGCCTCGGGGGGCAAGTTGCAACATTGAAATGTAATAATGTCCTTTTGCCAATTTGTATCATTATTGTCCTCTTTGTGTTTTAGAAACAGCCTTTTTTTTCTGTCTCCCTCTTATTCCTCCTTCTTCCTCCGCAAGGACTGCCCACTTTGAGAAGAATGCCAACAGAAGTTTCCGCTCTACTAATTTCCCATGCCTCCTTTCTCTTCCATTCCCACCAGCTTATTTCTACCAGCACAGCTATGATTCAACAGTCTCTGGCTTAAACTTAACCCTAACCCCTTTTTCTAAATCAATCAGATGTTTTTAATCAATATTATCTCAAAAGTCTCTGTCTCTTTTTCAGATTGTCCTTTCTGCCAAACCGGAGCTACAGTGACAATGGGCGAACGATACTGGCCAACGAGCAGTCCCAGGACTCTGTTGGGACTCTATGAGTAAAAAAGCAGCCAACTACGACCTGTTTATAAGGAGGTGGTCTCACGTGGATATGAACTCTAGGATCAGCATCCTCATATGACTTTTTTTTAAAACATGTTGATGCTGTCCGGGACTAGAGGCAATACTAGTCATCAGAAAAGTGCAGATCTGACTTTTGGTGAAATATCGGAGCATTTTGGTGCCAGAACAAAAGGGACAGTTGAAGAGTAAATGTGTCCATGGAACAAAACACACTGCCAATATGTTCCCCGGTCCTCAATCTAAAACCTAAAAGAACTGTTGAAATTCTGCGATTGGAAACATGAGGGCAACGGTCCAGAAAAACTGCAGCAGACTACAAGCAAAGCTCTGGCTAACACAACTGCTTTTTAACCTCTATGATAATGCTCATACAGGTGTCTTTAGGTGTCTTTAGATTACATTTTATTGAGCAGTAGTTTGTATTCTTGTATTTTACCAGCACCGACGGCACTCTGAAACTGCTGAATGTAATGTCCAAAGTTTTTATTTATTTTCTTCGTTTCATATCCCATGCTGAAGTAGCAGAGAATCAATGACGTCCCAGTAGTTTGTGATGAAATAAAGCATGTATCAAAATGGTTGTATCATTGTTGACCCTCGTGGCGAAACACTGATCTGATCATTTCAAGGCATTTAAATTATTGTTGCACTTTCCTCTGTAGGTTGAAAGTCTTAAATGTGTTGCATCTCTGTCCGGGATCAGTCAAATGTTGGTAGTACATCACTGCAGCGGGTTGGAAAGCTTGGTTGCCAGTATTAAATCACTCCTCCTGCATGAAGCTAAATTGACAAGTTTGTTAAGTTATTAAATTATTAAGACTTGGTATTACAGCACTGAAAAAACATACAAGAAATACAACCGAACATTAAAACAATTGTGGATTTTAAGAAAACAGTCATTTCTTTTTTGAAAAGTTGCTGAATCTGGCTCAAGCCAAGGTGAATATAAAAGACTGATGTCAATGGAGTAAAGAATCTCGGGCTAACTGGGTTTTAAATTAAATTGTATTTGACCACTAGGGGGCAGTATTCACTCTCCTGAGCTCGGATCTGGCCCTGTTTTGTCCAAGGTAAGGAAAAAACAAAAACAATGAATAAAAAGTGTCCAAAAGCACTAAATACAGACAAAGTGTATCTAATTATGTACAGATTTATAGACAAAGATACTTAGACCTGCAGTGTTGGGAGATACTCTTTTAGTTTTGGCAGCACTGGTGACCTTTTAAACTTACTCAGAGCCATTTACTCAAAGGTATTTCAAAATGCCCTTATAACACAGCTTTCCTCTGATGTTTGAAGCTCAGTTTAAATATCTGAACCGTTCTGTCTCCCTCTGGCTGTCTATCGCAACACGTTCATGAGATCGACACACAGAGGTGTGATACTGCAGCAGCCTCCACTCTCACATTTTAATTTCAATTTCTCAATGCATCTCTGCCTCAGAAAACAACATTAAACTCACCATCTTTCCTTTTTATTTTTAATGCACAACCTCCAGGCTTCAGAGATGTTGATGTGACCGGTGTCTTGTTACAATGTGACAACTTTTAATAGTCCACTGCCCTGTATTTCATCTTTGTTCCATGCAATGGAGATGATGAATAAACAGAGAATTTGACAATAATTGGGTGTTAATTGATTCATGTCGGGTCTATAAAATGTGGCTTATGCTAATTTCTCCAGATTTCAACACTTGAGTCTGTGGTATATTTATTTCTAATTGAACTGTACACTATATTATCATATTGTTATGTCACAAAGACGAATCTGCTAGCAAAACCTTGCCTAATTACACATCGTAGCAACATTCACACACACACAAACAAAAGTATAGTAGATATCAGTTGTATTTTACCCGTAAACAGCAGAGCTCTACAGCATTCTGGAATTTCATGGTGTTTAAAGTGACCCACATTTTTTTGAAAGCAACCTTTCGGAGAACAGCATCGCTCTTCAAGTGTAACATCTGTATTTACTTAAAACAAATACACATATAAATATGAAAAAAAAATCATGACCGACATAATTTATTTTGGAGGGGCCAAATCTCTATTTTAAGAACCACTGCCTAGCACCAGTCAGACTTGATGAATGAATACCCATGTCTCGTCAACTGAACCTAATACACTTTCCCAAATGTTGGCAGTTAGATAACTATTTTGGTCTTTTCACACTGTTGTTGACAATTAACACATCATAGCTGGAGCTCTGTATTTAATAAGATAACATGAGCATCAAGCAAAAACTAATATATTCTGTGTGGGCCTAAAACACAATTTTTAACAAGCCTGTATTACTGTTGGCGGCCATTACAAACAAAGCACCTCGTCAGGAAGCCTATTTAGTTGCAACAAACGCGATTATCCCCAATCATCTCTACGCCGCTCAAAAATAACCTCCGAGCTGATTTTTAGGATTGATTGGTGCTGACGCCTGAGTCTGCTGCCCATTAAGCCCAGGGAGAATCCACAGGAGGAATTCATTATTCTGTAATCACTGAATCCAACACAATCTCCCTGGGTTTACTGTCTAAAAGCATAAAGATCTCGTAGTGCAGAAGTTCCAGTGCTTGACCTGGGCTTTCTAAAAACGTCCTGGCTCTGAGATTATTTGGATGTTAACACAGGAACAGAAATTCATTTTTAACCGCATGAGACACATGGCCAATATTTCATCCTTCTATGGGCAGCTGCATGTTAGTTTGTCTAAATACAGTCTTTAATCCATTAAAGAGAGTCTCCAAGGTCAATTATTTCTAATGTCCTTCCATTTGAAGGTAAGAAGCCAGCCTTAACAAACCCTAATCAGGCCAGGTTCAGGATGGTTCCCATAGAAAAAGCTAAGGAAGGTGTTTCTCCTGAAAAACAGATTCCTTCTCCAAGTGTGTGTGTAATGCTCAACTCTAAAAACCTACCTGCTTGTCTCCTCACTACCACTAGATGTAGCAACAACACTAGCAACTAAAATGACCGTTTGCTCTTCACTCCTCTTTCAGCAGTAGGCTTTTGTCACAGTATTCAGATGACATGTCTAATAGGAAAAGAAGAGGTGTAAACATACCATTTAGCTGCTTTAGTTTAGGGGCACCGTATGTGGCTCACTGTCAGTCATGGATCACTGGGACTCTTGAGAAGAACAAAGCAGTCGTTAGTGTTATCAGTGTCTGGGCTTGTCTTACAATTTGACCAAACACGCTGTCTGCTGTGTGAAAGGCCTAATTAATAACAACTATAGAAGTGTTAGAATTGTGTGACACATTGTGCTACTACATAACATTTATTTGTATTCCTTTTTAGTTTTATTGCTGTTTTTTTGCTATGGATTATTTTCCCCTGAAAAGTAAATGTCAAATGTTTTTAAAACATGCAAAGTAATGCATTTAAATTGCCCCTATTTGTCAATGGCAAACCTTGTATATAGTATTTGTCATATTTTAGTATGTCTGTACTCAGTGTCTCACCTAATTATATGTTGTATATATATATTGTTAATTTTTTATAATAGTCCAAATAATAGTTTTTTTAAATAGCTGTCATATTTTTATTTCATTTAGTTTTGCCAAGTATTCTTCTTTCTGTGTCTTTGTATGCACCATACTGTATAGCGCAAATTCCTCCTATGTGTAAACCTACTTGTTTATAAAACCGATTCTGATTGGTTCAGTCCTCAGCTGGTTTCAGGTCTACTTAAATGTACTTGACACAGGTGCAATCAATGAGCAATCAATACAGCTGAGCAGAAATGGAAACAGCTGCTGCTGCTGCTCGTCAAGCTGCAATAGCGGAAAAAAAGAAAGACAAATAAATCCTGATATAATAATTAGACTTAATTTATTGATGAAACTAAAAAACCTTGTGTTGGCTTAGAGGTTAATATTTAGCTGGTTTACAGTTACGTTTTAACTCAAACATTACTTTGAGTCATCATGGAAAGAAGTTGTGTAATCACTGCTCCTCTTCGCGGAACACTGCACAACCTTTGGGAACTCATCACTAAATTCAAACTTATTTCAAACCATGTTCTAAATGTTAAACAGATTATAAATCGGAGGGTGATAAAAACCTTTTGCAACGAGATACCTTTTTTTTGCCAAGCTTACTCAGGTCTCCAAACTCACTCCTTAACTTTCTAAGAGGAAATTAAAATAAGCAACAACAGGCAGTTTGTGTGCGTGACTTTTCTTGTGTTACAACTAATCTTCCCAAAACATGTACTGTCCTTGACAGACACGTAACCAAAGGGGTTAATAATAAGTGAAATAAATAAACTATTGTGTTCAGTGTTTGCTGGTTCCTTGTAAACCTTGGGAATTTGTTGGGTAGAAGAGAAGGTGAAGTGGTGTTATTGTCACAGGGTTATCAGGAACTAACGTCCTATCTGTGTTCGGAGAAGGTCTGCCAAATTCACCTTTAAAGGTTTCACACCTGATACTTCCACAGATACTGGATAATGCGATATCTATATGAAGTGCTTAATACAATTGTATTCATATAAATCTCATCACTTGTTAATTTAAATCCCATTAATTCTCTGTCTAGCTCATTTTCGCTGCCAAATCCAGGGAAATGTCTTTCTCTTTAGGTGTTAAATGCTCCACTCGACTCACTAACTGTGGCCTAATGCAATGACTGCACGTTTGCATAGAGGGTTCACCATAGTGCCAACCCAAAATATTCAGCAGGAAGTAGTAATCCAACCCTCCAACAGCCAGTCAATATTGATAACTGATGATTTGTACGCATGTAAGTCCTTTGCGACTTTACCTGCACAAACAGTTGGTTGATCATTAAGATAGACATTTAATATTTTCATACAGACCATAACTAGTTGAAGGTTAGATTGTACTGTATCTAAAACACACCCTTTATTCAGGAAAATTGTTAATTTGATGGTGAATTGTTGTATAAACCACGCCAGTAATAATCACCAGAGTTCAAAACAGGAAGAAGCTTACAAAAAAAATAGAAAAAATGCCACCTTGAAAAGCAGCTTGCAAATGATGCTGATACTAAAACAATGGCCATCAAAAGTTACGACACTTCCTGTTTTCGGTGAATCGAGGGAATTATTTTCTGACTCTTGCTCCTGTATTTAAACACTACACCTTAAAGAATGGCGGTTCATTCAGCTACGAGTGTGACTACAAACTATGTCCACCCCGTTATGGAGCTCAATATTATTGTAATTTCATGATATTTTTTGATCATTATAACGATAAAGACTATCACCAGAATAACTCTTTAAAGAATTTGAGATAGTAAAGTGTCATATGACTCTGGTTATCCTGCTGATATGGTGCATAACAATATACATGCATAACACACACACACACACACACACACACACACACACACACACACACACACACACACACACACACACACACACACACACACGCTCACACACACACACACACACCAGGAGTTTAGTCACCATGGTAACCACCCCTCTTCCCTCCCTCCATCTATTCTCCTCCCTCCCCTCCCCCTCTGCTCGGCTGAGACGGGGGGTTTGCTGCTCCCATCATGCTTTGCGAAAGGATACAGGAAGCAGACAGTGAGGAGCAGAGTGCACGGCGGTGTAGAGGAAAACAGACTGATGGTGTAGGCAGAGGCACCACTCAGGGAGGGATGGCTGATGTTGCCCCCTTTTTGCTCCTCTGCCCCTCTCTGGGTGAGTCTTTATTGACCAGAAAATCAAATATAAAGGCTCCACAAATCCAGCTAGACTGGGGATAAAGCCTGTAAAGCTAACATGCAGACAGATGATGCTGCCGGTTGATTTAAAGAGGCAGTGCAGTAATCCCCTCAAACTGTGAGTGGTCAACTAATGTGACAAGACGTGCGGAAACTCCTAACATGATCCGGTTTTTTGGTTTTGTCCCTGTTTTGTATGTTGGAAGTCATATTCCAGTCTTGCTGTGCATGGATATGGTCATGGGAACACCACACACCAAAAAGCAGCCCCTCTCTCTGGTGATATTTATGTACTGTTACATATGTAATTCAAATCTTAACCGTGACTAACTGTGTAAGAAGGAGTCTACCATGAGTTCACCCTGAAAATGATGCCATTGAGTCCAGAATATAATAGACACACTCACACACTTGCACTCTCACACACAGACTCACATTTGTCTCAGTGACAGTGGATGTAGTTCTGATTATAGAGACAATAGATACATTTACAGCATTAAGGATGAACCATATACCCCCCATCATTGTGTTTTGGTAAGCTTTTAACCAAAAGGTCAGCAGCAGCAGCAGCGACCTCAGCCATTGAACTCCATGTGTCCATGTATCCTTTATTCCAAATGATACAGAATTTCCCGTAAAGGTCAAGTAATTGTGTGCAAATGCAAGAAGTGTAACTCTGGTTTTGAGTAACTCTCAAACTACTTCCACAGAAAAGAAACAATGAAACTAAACAAGTATAACAGGAATATTATATATATGGTATGTTTAATCATAAACTGGAATTAAATGTGTTTCAAAGACGCAATATTTAGCTCAATAACAAAAGGGGTTTTACGTTTAGCCCTCGTTGGTTGATAGTGAGAATATCAAACAACTTTCAAAATGATTAAACATTAGGTGTTTTTTATGTTTTATTAATTACAGTACATTTTATCTTTTGAAAAGACCAGATACTAAATCATATTTGTATTGGTGCACAGCTAAAGCGTTACCTGTAGTTCAGAATAATTCAATGACAGTGTTTTGATTCAACCTGACAGGTACAAATCATTGGTAGTCACATTGTTTAACACACTAGTGCCCAATCTGTGTGTATTTGCTGTACATTTAGGTTGTTTCTGGCACAGTTCACACAGATAACAGGGCCACTTCTTTGGTTAGTTCACCTCAGGCACAGTTTATCTTCTGTTAGCTGTGTAATCAACTCTGTCCACAGGATGTATTTAAACAGTATAACAAACTAAACTCATTTTCACTTTGACTATGCCTATTTGCCCAGGCTTACTGCAGGGGCACGTAAAGCAATGATCGAGTAAAAAATTGACTGGATTAAACATCTAACCCTCCTCTACACAAACACACAAATGCTTTCTATTGGTTCAAGAGTGGACAAGCCCAACCCACTGTTGGTGACCAAGCCAATAGGGGGCCAGAGTGAGGGTGAGCAAAGGGCTGCTCTTATCTCTCCATTTATCCAGCAGAGATAACCCTCACAACTACTGCTGTCTGACATCAGATACATATTAAGAGAGGAGGAGAGGCAGATATATTAGGAAGAAGTTGAGGCAATCAACACAGAGCTGATTTAAACACATCAGAGATTTAAGGTTTGTCTCAGTGGCAGTGACTCTACAGGTGAGTGTCTTATACTGACTGATAATGTGTGTCCAAGAAATGACAAAGTATTTATTCCTCCTGGTGAAAATCTTAAAATATGATTTGGGTTTAATTGGAGATTATTTTTGTTCTTTTGAGCACATTTGTAATGATCTGCTGGTGAAATGATGTCTACAGCGCACAGAGGGTACGCATGCACATGGTTTAGTAGGTAGTTTAGCCAGCAGTGCTATTAACATTCTTCCATGTAGTATTTTTACAATCCTTAATTATCCAAGTATTGCATTAACTACTTTTGGACGTGTACGGATTAGCAGATATTTTAAAATTCTGCTGTTATGTTCCTATCAGGAGGATTTTCCATTTAAGTTTTAATGGATTTCAGTTTGTGAGAGAGAATTCTGAAAAATAAAAGAGGTTCTTTAAAGAGCATTACCAAACTGCCGAGGTGTTGGTTGGCTCTTTTTCCAGCCTTCAGAGCATTTTTTTATTTTTACTTTGAATTTTTAATACAAATCTTATTCAAGTAGTAATCACTGCTTACTTTGTGATTTGTCTTTAATGTCAAACCTATTAAAAGCTGCTATCTTGAAGGTTTTGTATTATAATTTGCATTTCTCCAAACCTGTTCCCTAAATCCACACCCGTCAGAGCACTGTTTGACATCGGCTGAGTATAAGGCTCTTGTTGACCCTTTTCAAGTTGAATAGGAACTACCGGCTTCCATGGTTACGTCATATTGTATCTTTATTGTTGTGTTTCACAATTCACAAAACTATGGACAATAGTCGTCCTGGCTTCAGTAGTTTAGCACTTTTTGAAGACTCAGCAACTAAGGCTCAGAATGACGTTCAAAGTTTTTAAAATACATGATATTTTACACAATAGTACTCTTAGATTTTTGTTATCTGAACATGGCAATAATAAATAAAAATGCATGCCAATACTGTTGTTCGTTGCAGTAGATTGAAAAGTTGATATTGCAGACCTAATATGACCGGTTGTAAATGTATAAAATATGTTAATTTGAGGAATCATATGTATGCTTTCCTTTACAGCAAGTTGGTACGCAGTTTCTTTCGCCCCTTTGGACTTCTAACATGCCTTGATTGAAAATATTTTAACTATACATGAAAGGCACAGGGAGGAAGCTTTCAGGTCATTTACAAGCAGTGTCGGGGGGCTTTTATCACATGATTAAAGGCGCCAAACATTGATTAGAAACAGTTCACAGAAACCGTTTAAATAGTATCTTTACAGCACAGTTTAGGGTTGACGCTGAAGTAAATTTGGTATCAAAAGGTCCTCAGTGTGACTCCCGTGATGCTCAGCAGTTAATCAGGCCTGTGTGTTTCTCTTCTTAAAAGAAACCTTGTTGGAGACCTCTTTGGTCTTTTTTTGTTATGTTCTTTTACTTTATGTGTACCTAAGAGCTACACAGGCTCATCATTTATCTCCCGTACCTTTTATCTTTTAAAATGTCAGTATGGATTTATGAGACCAACATTAAAACAAGCTGGCATCTTTATTTTTTATTTGAGCTTGGTTTCCATGCAAAGTAAATAATCATTGTCCTAAAAAAAAAAAAACTACCGAGAAAGAGTAAGTAAAAAATCTATAGAATAGACAGAAAACGATGAATTCTTAAATCTGGTGAATTTAACTGCAACACATCTGATGTAGGCACCCATGAAAAAGATGTTCATCTATTCTTTATCCCACTAACATATCAGTCTGAGCGAGCCGTGCCACAGGAAGTCGCGGCACATACCAATGTTGCGATGACTGAGGCTGATAGCCCATCATTTAGAAAGCTTCATGGTTTCCGTTACGGTAATCTTTCCCGAGGTGCAGCTGCTACTGAAACAGCTAACCTTGTGAGACAGGCCTCCTATAATCCATCACCCACTGGCATTATACATGAGTGCCATACACATGTTGAACATTTGCTTTCATTGGATGAAGTGTAAGTTGCATAGGCAGTGTCAGTTGTGGGTTTTTAAAATCATTTTACCAGTTTCATGGTATAATTATCTGTAGAAACTTGCTGAAAAAGGACTTCACCTAACAGTTAAACTCTGTTACAAGTGTAGAATACATTACTGCTTTAAATCTATCTATCTAAAGCTATCATGAACAGAAAAGAAAGAAATTGGTAAGAAATAAACAGTTCTTTAAGATCTTACATCAATAAATGTTGACAGCTAGCTTTCTCCTATGTATCTCTTTGCAGCTCACTGACTCTTATACATGTAAATAGTTAATAGCAGAGCACAGTGGTCTCCTGCAGTTTCAAAATAACAAGACTAAGCGACAAGCTGTGCCCGGAAATTCCTTACTTTCTGCACTTGTGCACCACTAAAATGTCACATACTTATTTGCAATTGCTGACAACATTTGCTAGTTTTTCGGATTGGAACCCATTATACACTTGAGAGATTTGAGTTGCACATGTCAGTTATGTTGCTTGTAGAAAATGTGAGCCAATCCTGTAGAAGTTTGGATTATTCTTTGGTTAAGGTGTAAACTTTGACCTGCTGGTGGCATTACAGGAAATGTCAGGGGATACTGAAAGTAATTAGGATTCATCCACTCGGCACCAACGTCAGTAGAATTCATCCTCTGGGGACCATTAATGTTTGTACCACATTTTAGGGCAATGGAGATTTGTATTTAATAAGGATCACCCAAATTGATCCCAAAGTTGACAGTGGTCAGGGCTCTCTTGCTTTCTATACATACATTTTCTTAATTTTAGCATCGCTCTGACATAGTGTAATAGTCCTTGCTTAATCTTACCAACCATATCAGACACAAGATTAAAAGTATTGATAACGATTGAGGAGTGCTGCGATGGTATCAGCATAGTGAAAAGTAATAACGTAGAAGCAGTTCAGGTGAAAGTGGCATAGATATGGATTAAAGCAGACAGAATAGCAACACTACTTTTATTTAGTACGTTTTTAGTATTTAAAATGTAGTATTCTACTTGAATGTGCAATATGACTTGTCACTGTCACAGGCTCCTACCTATTTTCTACTGGGGCACTGTAATACGTTACTCTAAAACTTTGTATATTGAGCTATTGTATATTGCATACTTTTATTAAGATGTATAGTGTTATCTGTATTGTAATTTTGGAGCAACCCGGCAAAAAGAATTTCTTTCGAGATTAATGAAGTTCTATCTAATCTAATTGTATACAAATCATATACTTGCAGTGTTGATGACTGACATACACTCTTTCCTATGATTGTCTCATTGGATGTCTCAGTTACTGACTAACCTGGGAAAGGGAGGTCATTAAAACGGGGTCCACTGTAAAACCGTTACCCTTACCATGAAATGTGCTGTATCGTCATGAAAAGTTTTCTGTAACTTTTTATTGATGTTTAACAGGACAGGTGTCTTTGGAAATAGTTTTAGTTGTCCATAGGGTTTGGAACATGAAACACTTTCCCATTAAACACTTAATCAGTAATCCAGATTGAACATTTACTCAAAGGGCTGATAGAGAAGTTTAAAAGATAAAGAACCAACAAAAAATATGCAAGTAGCACTGTCCCTACAGGGTAAAGTTAATGTCTAGATGCCTCCGTATTCAACTATATTGTGAAAGTGACCTAACAGGAAGACAAAGTATTATATCTATTGACTGAAGTAATCTCCACTGATAATCACTGATTCCTTTTCCCTGTCTGTCCTGCATATCTTCCTCCCTTCTTTTTCCTAGATCGTGCAGGAGCACAGCTGACCCCATTATCCAATTCATTTCCCTTTCGCCTTCTGCCCCTTCTTCCCACCCAAGACCATGGAGGAGGTCACCAAGGTCCCGCCACCCGTCCTGGAACGTCGGGTTCGCCAGCGACAGACCACAGTTTCAGTCCTCAAATCCAAGCTGAAGCATGGCGTGACCTGCTCCGTACCAAAAGTTCAATCCACCCTCACCGGATTCTTCCCTGTTGTTCGCTGGCTGCCTAAATACAAGCTTAAAGAGTACGTCTTGGGCGATTTGATGTCCGGGGTCATCGTTGGAATCATCTTGGTACCACAGGCCATCGCCTACTGTCTGCTGGCAGGAGTGCCGCCCATCTATGGTTTATACACCTCTTTTTACGCCAACATCATCTACTTCCTCATGGGGACGTCTAGACATGTCTCTGTGGGGATCTTCAGCCTCATGAGCCTCATGGTTGGACAGGTAATGGATCACACAATTTAGGTCTTTAATGGAATGGTGATTAATATTTTTTCTATTTTTTAACCACCAAGGTCTTTGGTTCACTTTATCTGATTGTATCAAGAGGGTTACGGCTAAATACAATTTCAAATTTTCATGAATTTTGGTGGATCGATGTTGAATGGGCCAAGAAAGAGCAAATCTAAATGAATTGGCACTTCCAATACCTATCAATGGGAAGAGGTCCCTTGAGAAATCATTGTTCACATAACGCTACTGAGGAAGGTTTAATTAAGAGTTTTATTAACAAATGTCCGTTTCATTTCTTGCCTGAAGGTGGTAAATAAGGAGATGTTCCTGGCAGGATTTGACCTCAATGAAGACTCCAAAGCTTCTGGCCTGGTGTTAAATGCCTCCCTCGCCTCTAATCTGACAATTGGTTCACCTCACAGTGTGGAGCTAATGGGTGTGCAGTGTGGGAAGGACTGTTACTCCATCTCCATCGCTACTGCCCTAACATTCATGGTTGGCGTCTATCAGGTAATGGATGCAGGAGCAATTATTGACTTCTTGTAAATTTATGGAATGGATGGATGGGTTCTTTTTTTTGTCTTTACAATGTTCGCAAGTCCATCCTTTCATCATTATCTCCCTCTTTTTTCTTCTTCCTCTCCTCTTCTTTTTCTAATCTCCTCACCAGCTCCTTATGGCCGTGTTTCGGCTAGGCTTCGTCTCCGTTTACCTTTCGTCACCCATGCTTGATGGTTTTGCTACGGGAGCCTCTTTCACCATCCTCACCGTACAGGCTAAATACCTGTTGGGCATAAAGATCCCCCGTCACCAAGGCTACGGCACAGTTGTCGTCACCTGGTTCAACATCTTTGCCAACATTCATAACACCAACCTGTGTGACCTCATCACTAGTGCAATCTGTATCTCTATATTAGGTATATTTTATACATTTCCCATCAGATTATTAGTTATAATAAACATGCCTCGTGGGCTGTAATGATACTACAATACCTGGGGACATTTTTAAAAGCCTAAAAAGCTCATTCTTAATTTTCTTTAACAAAGAATGACTAATTTTTTTATTTTAGTGGCAGGAAAGGAGATCCAGGAGCGCTACAAGGATCGTCTGAAGATCCCTTTCCCGACTGAGCTGATTATAGTGGCAGGAGCTACGCTGGCTAGTCATTTTGGGGATCTGAACAGCAAATATGGCTCCAGTGTTTCCGGTCACATCCCCACAGGGTTCATTCCTCCTCAGGTGCCCAGCTTTACTCTGATGCCACGGTTGGCACTGGATGCTATTCCTCTTGCAGTCATTAGGTAATGTCCAACACATTCAACAACATGTTTGCTTCTAAATGTGTCTCTTCTCTGTGTTGTTACAAATGCAATTTTGTAGCTGTATTATCTTCTGGGGACACCTCATTTTCTATTTGCACCAAAATAACCACACAGTACCAGTTTACAATAAGACTACCCTTATAAAGGATTCATAAAGAGTTATAATTAGGTTATGAATTAGGTTGTAAACACTTTATTAATCATTAAGTACCATTTATAAACCAGTTCTAACATAGTTTGCATACATCAACACAAGCTCACTATTTGGCAAGATGACTAAGACTTATATTGGCTACTTAGTGAGAATCAACTCAGTGAGCAACAGATAGCAAGGATGCTGGCTGATGAAGACCAAGTAAGCTAAGTAGCCAATATAAGGCTTAGCATTACAGATAAATGTGGGCTCTCTATTCGGCAAGCAACCGGTCACAGTTGCCCTGTTTATCTCATGTCTTATAAAAGCTTATTAATGATTTATAAAGTGTTCACAACCTAATTAATAAATGAATTACAAACTATTCGTAAACCCTTTATAAGGGTAGTCTTATTGTAAAGTGCTACCGACATTTCCTCCACTATATGTTATGTCCTGTGACTCTTTAATTAGTGTTTCAGTATGTCCTTTGGA